>NC_053024.1:638525044-638670249 GCF_003073215.2 Triticum urartu
CAAACCCTTCCCTTTACATTCTAGCAAGTTGCTTGCTCTATTTTCCACTGCTCATAGACTCTTTGCATGCTCGCTTGAATTGTGTTAAGATTGCTTGACTTGTGCTAAGATAGCTAAAATCTGCCAAAGACTAAAATTGGGAAAAGGATAGATTTTTATTTGGTCAAGTAGTCTAATCACCCCCTCTAGACATACTTTCGATCCTACAGCAAACATGACATAACCTTCCATAGATGGAGGCACCGACCAGAGGCCGTGTCAATGGACCGAATCAAGGCCCCCCATAAAGGCAAATGTGGTTGCACTGGAAAGACTCGATTCAGCGGCACCATGACCCAGTCAACGGTGTATTCAAGTTGAGTTATTTTCAGTTTCAACTTTAAACTAACAATGGCCGGTGTCATAGCATTCCATGAAATCTAAAATAACACATGTATCATAAAAATAACCGATGTCATATATGCACCAAGCATAACCATCAACAACTAACGTTACTCTACAAATGACTCACAACTTAATCAAAATATTTTGCAACAAGTTTCATTGATTTCTTACGCAAGAAAGCATTTCCGATAACTTTTTCATATGCGTAACAAAAGATTTCACTATCAACAATTCTTACTTTCTTTATCACTAAATTAAGTTCAAACTTTCTGTAAATATGATTTAACAGAATATTTAACAGAATTTTTCTAACAAATTCTTATCAATTTTAGGAATGCAAAAATATAGTTAAGATAACTATCATGCATAACAAAATTATTTCTAATATCACCTCAAATAAATCTTAACTTGCTTTATCCACTAAACTAGTTTCAACTATTCTGTAAATCAAGAATAACAACTATTCAACATTTAAGAAAATACAATAACTCAATAATTATTTAAATGCATGGATTAATTATATCATCCAAGTAAGAAAATCACAAATATTGAAATGGCATCATAAAAATGTTGATGTGGCTTGCCTTAGTGCAAGTGAGGTTCACAAGCCTCCTGGTGATCCTCAAGACAAGCCTCACCTTCTGAAAATCATTTTAATCACACAAGGAAAATATCAAGAACACTTATGAAATTCACCAGAAATTCTAAACAGCTCAGAAAAACCTCATCTTTGGTTAGTTGTTGGATTTTCTTTCAAAGAACACAATGCAAAAAGAATCAATTCATTTGGACTTATGGTTAAAAAGAATCAATTCTAAACAGCTCAGAAAAACCTCATCTTTGGTGAGCCATGGCTCGTAGGACGAGGAGAAAATTTTACTAGCACTCCCTCCATTTACTCCTCATCCCTACCTTGGTTAGAGAGATTATCATATTGTTTGGAATATATGTCCTTTAGTAGACTTCAATATGAACTACTAGTACATACTCCAAATACTGATGTATATAGACGTATTTTAGAGTGTAGATTCACTCATTTTGCTCCGTATGTAGTCCATATTGAAACAGACGTAATATTAAGCACTCTCCCTCGCCCCTCGACTCTCGCCACCTGGTGGACATGCAGCAATTCATTTGGTCTCATATAGACAGAATGATATATACTTCAATACCATTATTGCTCGACTTCCCGAAGAGGCGAAGAGCCAATCGCAAGGTTAATAGTTTGGAGATGCCAAGTGCAGGGTTTATAGGAGAACGAGTAGTAGGTGCCGCGTCATTTATAAATAAAGTTTTTTTCTTTAGTGGCACGTACGCAATATAAATAGGTTCATATGGAGAGAAAAGGAAACCGCTCCAGTATATACATAGGCAGGACGAGCCTATACGGTTGCTTGCTGGGGTTGCTCTCTTCAGTTTTCACACTCTCTCGCACAAAACCACTGTGGCCACATCTCTTACATCAAAACCGGCAGATCTCGGGTAGGGGGTCCCGAACTGTGCATCTAGGCCGGATGGTAACAGGAGGCAAGGAACACGATGTTTTATCCAGGTTCGGGCCCTCTTGATGGAGGTAAAACCCTACGTCCTGCTTGATTAATATTGATGATATGGGTAGTACAAGTGTAGATCTACCACGAGATCAAGGAGGCTAAACCCTAGAAGCTAGCCTATGGTATGATTGTTGTATGATGAAGTTGTCCTACGGACTAAAACCCTCCGGTTTATATAGACACCGGAGAGGGTTAGGGTTACACAAAGTCGGTTACAATAGTAGGAGATCTAAATGTCCGCATCGCCAAGCTTGCCTTCCATGCCAAGGAAAGTCCCATCCGGACACGGGACGAAGTCTTCAATCTTGTATCTTCATAGTCCTGGAGTCCGGCTGAAGGTATAGTCTGGCTACCCGGACACCCCCTAATCCAGGACTCCCTCACTAGGCCCCGAACCAGGCTACAATGACGACGAGTCTGGCACGCAGATTGTCTTCGGCATTGCAAGGCGGGTTCTTCTCCAAATTCCGTGTACCTGCTAAATAATGTCCGATTTTCGTAATGTAGCGCACCTTGGCTTCCACGCCCAATAATGGCCGTCTTCCACGTGTCAAACGAATGCGAAAAGTTGGGGTGTTTTTACATTCACACCCCTAGCCGCATAAACGAGCCGCCTATTTAATGGGATGGGGATTCAGATCCAAACCACACCTTCTCCTCTCCGCGAGTAATCATCAGAGCGCCTCTAGCAAAGGTCCATTCCAACATGGCCAGCCATCGCAGCTCCTCCTCTCGCCCTTCCAGTCCTAAACCTGGAGACTGGGAGTGGTGCTCCATCCCGCACAGTGAGCTAGTGTCGCTTCAGGCCAAGGGATTTCTCCCTCAGGCCTATAAGGTCCCGGTCCGAGCCGGACTCGCCACCTATAATGGCGGAGAGCAAGCGGAGAGCACCCCCAATCCCTACAAAGGAGAGCGGGCGTGCCTCATCCCTTATCAAATAAGAGGACTTGGATTTCCAATTCATCCATTTCTCCGTGGGCTTCTGGAGTTCTACGGCCTCCAGCTGCACAATCTCACGCCCGGCTCTATATTGCATATCGCGGGCTTCGTCGCCCTTTGCGAGCTATTCTTGGGTGTTGAGGCTCATTTCGCGCTGTGGAAGAGGTTATTCTGCCTGGTGCCCCGCTCTCAAGAGGGGTCTATATATCAACTGGGCGGAGCCAAAGTGTGGCGTATCGCCGGGACCGGATATCTATCCAGAACCCCAAAGAAGGCATCCGAGGACTGGCCTTCGATATGGTTTTATATAGATGATGTCCCACTATCGGATCCTATCCGGGTCGGTCTCCCCAAATTCAACAGTGCTCCCTTAAAGAAACGCCTAAGCTGGCGTTCGCGGAGCTCTCAGAAAGAAGGCGACAGGGACGTCCTTCACCTGATGGGCCGGATAAGACTATTGGCTCATTCCGGACTAACCATTATTGGAGTCATGGCCGCATGCATTGTGCGGGGGGTGCAGCCGCTTCAATATAGAGGCCACCCCATGTGGGATTTTAACGGGGAGGATGACGCCACCCGTTATGGTCGTAAGGGGCCAGCCTCAGCTGCCGCTCTAGTAAAGATCTTATCCTCTTTGTACAAGGGAGAAGAGGAGGAATTCCTCCGCGTCAACCCGCAGGGCAGATTTACTATGTACAACCCTCCGAGTTGGGTAAGTGGACAATTGTGCTTTCCCATCCCTCTTATATTCCCATGATTAAATATGTAGTCTAATGACTTCAATAGTCTAATGACTTCAACGCATGAACTGCGTCAGGAAGTAAAGGACATAAACAGCCGTCCCCCACAGCCGGAGGATCCAGAACAGTCCCTCGATCCGGACTCCGAAGAGGATCCAGACATATCGGTGGAGCTGATCGAAGGGGTGTTTCATCAGCTAAGCAAGGACAATACCTTGGTGGCCATTACGGCTGATTACCCAGGGTTAATTCCGGCCTCCCGGGTAACAGAGAGCGGAGTCTATCCCCTTGAGAAGGAATCCATTCTCACACATTTCAGTTTTCCTGACAACGACCGTGTTTTGCAGGGGAGGTTTCCGAGGCGGGAGGCCGAACCTGCGGCGGCTAGCCAACGAGGGGCTGCAGGGCCCCGTGGGGTAAAAAGGAATGTAGTCCGGACTGAGACACCGGCGCAAAGGTATAGCGCACCCTTTTTTCCCTGGTGTTATTCCTTCATGGCATATTAACGTTCGTGCTATCTTAAGGATGAAGAGACTTCGCCAGACTACATCCGGAGAGGTTGCCAATCGCGCCTCCACCAGCCAGGCTCCAATGCCTGGCCCGGAAGCGGAAACAAACACATGGCGCGCACCGGACGCTCCTCCGACAGAGGATGCGGACAGGCTGTCTGCCACCAATTCCGAGGTGGAGAGTGCCATGAACCATAGGCATCGCCGGACAGTTCTTCACGACGCTTGTTTCTCCCAAGAGGCATTAGATGCCTTCAATTCGGGAGATGCGTACCTCCGTGCCGCTCAAAATGGTTTAGCCAGAGCCACGGAGCAATATGTAAAAGACATACGGATAGAATTTTTTTGGTAAATATATATATATACCAGTAGCCCCCGAGACTTGAAACAGTTAGAGTAACTGATTTAAGGATCATTTGTGATGCAGGTTCTCACAGAGAAGAATACCGTACTGTCCCAGGAGCTGGAAGAGTGCAAAGCCCAACTGAAGGCCACACTAGCCGCAGTAGGGGAGCCCAAAGAGACCCCCTCTGGTAAGATACACTTTGAAAGATTAGTATCTTGCGAAGTGCGGCGTGGGTGTTAATCTGGCAAATCATATTGCAGATGGCGCCGGACTGGATCCGGAGAGGCAACAACTCTTACGCCGGCTAAAGGCCGGTGAGAGTATGCTGACAAGGGTGAGGCGGGAGAAGAATGATCTTCAGGATGCCAACACCAAGCTGGACGTTGAACTTAAAGATGTTCGTGGCCAGCTGTCGGACTCTACTAAGGAGAATCAGCGGCTTCGACGCGGCATATTTAGTAAGTGCTTAAGCGAATCTTTGAAAGAAAAGAGTTCGGCGAGGAAGTCGACTAACAGAGTAATGTCTGTAGGTATGCTAACGGGTCGTCCTGCAGAGGAGATGCCCGGTTCTACGGGTGACCTTCTTCCCGAGCTCTCGCAACTGCACGAGCGAGTTCGGCAGGCGATGCGAAGGCGTTGCCCAAGCCTTATGGCCTTCCCACTCCATGCCCGAGGGCCTTGGAGAGCTTTCGGAGAAGCTTAAGGGAGCTCGGCGGCGCTTCCGGTTGTGGAAGATATCGGCCTGCCGACAAGGCGCTAGGGAGGCCTGGGCCATGGTGAAGACGCGGTACACGAAGTCTGACCCAAACCACATGGCCGAGGTCGGACCTGTGGGGCCTGACGGGAAGGAGATCCCTGTAAGCTTAGTGTACGGCCAAGTAGAATTGGCCGCAAAGTATTCCCAGCAGGACTGTAAGTTAGACAGCCTGTTAGATGGTATTGAAGAGGAATACAATCAGTCAGAGTGACTATGTAATTTTTAATTGACATGTGTAATGCCTTCTAGCCGGATTGTAGATCGTTTGTCGTTGCCGACCTTTTCGCTTCAACCTCAGGACCTGACGGTCCGGAGTGTGTCCGAATACCCTACCGGTTATGTAAGAACCGGGGTATGCATGGAGACCAGGCGTAGGGGTCATTAGTGCTTTATCAGACAAGTGCCCAACTAGTTATGTTATATTACATGGTTAGTAAGAAACATCTTCCAGAGAGAATAGTTCCGTTAGGGGTTCCTTTCTCTGGGAGGCATGCCCTAAAGTGCATGTCCGGACTGCAAACGCAGGAAAATCATCTGGGGGCATATATATAAATAAGTAAAAAAGGTCATCTTTTAGTTCACCGACCGAATATTCCCTTAAGAACGCTAGCTTTCGGCTTCACCCAGTCTGAGGTACACATCCGGCTGATCCGGCAGTAACAATCGCAGAGGTGCTCCCTTTACCACCTAGCCGAACAATCGGGAACGTAGGGGTAAGCACAGGAGCCAGGCAACCCAGCTTGGCCAAAACTTAAGTCATATCGATGCATATAATGGTGAAGAAAAGGTACATGCGGAAGTTTGACACATGTGGTGGGCGTGAAGCCCGTATAAATAAGCTTCTGTTAAAGAAGCCCCCAGGTTTAATGAGCGCGAGTAGCACGTCACTTGAGGAGCCTTTAAGGGCTATAAAAGAAAAGAGGGGAAGGAGAGAAATGTAAGACAGAAAATGTAAAAAATGGACAGAGGAAGGAGACAAACACAGAGTCCGGCGCTAGGCATAGAATCTTCGGAGACGGGCTGCGTTCCATGGGTTCGGCTCGAGTCGGTTATCCGACGCATCTCGCAGGCGGTATGCTCCACCAGTCAGGACTTGGTCGATTATGAAGGGACCTTCCCACTTGGGCTTCAGCTTGTCCTTTTTCTTGTCCGGCAGGCGTAGAACTAATTCGCCAACGTTGTAGTTTTTGGCCCGCACTTCTCTGCTTTGATATCTTCGAGCCTGCTGTTGATAGAATGCGGAACGGGCTTTTGCCACGTCGCGCTCCTCCTCTAAGGCGTCCAAACTGTCCTGCCGATCGAGCTCGGCTTCCCTTTCTTCGTACATGCACTCGAGGTGAGTCATGAATTATGTCGCAGGGCAAGACTGCCTCTGCGCCGTACACCATAAAAAATGGTGTGTATCCGGTGGTGCGATTCGGCGTGGTCCGCAGCCCCCAGAGTACGGAGTCGAGCTCCTCTACCCAGTGCGTGTTAGATTCCTTGAGGGACCGCACTAATCTGGGTTTGATGCCGCTCATGATGAGACCATTTGCACGTTCGACCTGACCGTTAGTTTGTGGGTGATAGACGGAAGCATAATCGAGCTTGATGCCCATGTTTTTGCACCAGAGTTTTACCTCATCGGCCGTAAAGTTCGTGCCGTTATCGGTGATGATGCTGTGGGGGACGCCATAACGGTGTACGACCCCGGATATAAAGTCTATCACAGGTCCGGATTCGGCCGTCTTAACAGGCTTGGCTTCTATCCATTTGGTGAACTTATCCACCATGACCAGTAAGTATTTTTTCTTGTGGGTTCCGCCTTTAAGGGGTCCCACCATGTCAAGCCCCCAGACCGCGAAAGGCCAAGTGATGGGGATAGTTTGGAGGGCGGTGGGTGGCATATGGCTTTGGTTTGCAAAAAGCTGGCAACCGCGCATCGTTGGACCAAGTCCTGAGCGTCCGCCGGGCCGTCGGCCAATAAAAGCCTGTACGGAAAGCCTTGCTTACAAGGGACCGGGCTGCGGCGTGATGGCCACCGAGTCCGGCATGAATTTCAGCCAGCAGGTTCCGCCCTTCCTCTTCGGAGATGCACCTTTGAAGGACTCCGGTAGTGCTTTTCTTATAAAGTTCTCCCTCATGGACTTTATAGGCTTTAGATCGCCGCACTATACAGCGTGCCTCGTTTTGGTCCTCTGGGAGTTCCTGCCTAGTAAGGTAGGCTAGGAATGGTTCTGTCCACGGGGCGATAACGGCCATTAGTACGTGGGCTGAGGTTGTGATTTCATTGGCAGAGCCTCCGATTATGTCAGATTGTTCGGCGTCGGACAGTGCGGTTGGGTCCGGGCTAATATTGCCATGTTCCCCTTCCCATACTACGGATGGCTTGAACAGCCTTTCCAGGAAGATGTTGGGGGGACCGCATCGCGTTTTGCGCCGATGCGTGCCAGGACGTCTGCCGCCTGATTGTTTTCTCGGGCTATATGGTGAAATTCGAGCCCCTCAAACCGAGCTGACATTTTGAGGACGGCGTTGCGGTAAGCTGCCATTTTTGGATCCTTGGCATCGAAGTCTCCATTTATTTGGGATATCGCGAGGTTCGAATCCCCGCGCACCTCTAGGCGTTGAATGCCCATGGATACTGCCATCCGGAGACCATGTAAAAGGGCCTCATATTCGGCTGCATTGTTGGAGTCCGTGTACATAATCTGGAGTACATATTGAACTGTGTCTCCTGTGGGGGACGTCAAAACGACGCCGGCCCCTAGTCCGGCCAACATTTTGGAACCGTCGAAGTGCATGATCCAGTTTGAATATGTGCCGTACTCTTTAGGGAGTTCGGCCTCCGTCCATTCTGCGACGAAGTCGGCCAAAACTTGCGACTTGATAGCTCGCCGTGGCCTATAAGTTATGTCGAACGGGAGGAGCTCGATGGCCCATTTTGCAATCCGGCCCATTGCGTCACGGTTGTTTATAATATCGTTGAGTGGTACTTCCGATGCTACTGTGATTGAACACTCTTGAAAGTAGTGTCGTAGCTTCCGGGATGCCATGAATACCGCATATGCAATCTTTTGATAATGTGGGTACCGTGATTTGCATGGGGTGAGGACAGTGGACACATAGTAAACCGGCTTTTGAAGGGGGAATTTGTGTCCGTCCGTTTCCCGCTCGACGACGAGTACTGCGCTGACAACTTGATGGGTTGCTGCAATGTACAATAGCATTGGTTCGCCGATGTTTGGCGCGGCCAGGACGGGGTTTGTTGCCAATATGGCTTTTATTTCCTCGAGTCCGGCCGTGGCGGCATCCGTCCACTCGAAGTGTTCGGTGCGCCGAAGGAGGCGATAGAGGGGTAGCGCCTTTTCTCCCAACCGGGAGATAAAGCGGCTTAGAGCCGCCACGCATCCGGTTAATTTTTGTATTTGTTTGAGGTCCTTTGGGATATCCAATTGTGACAAAGCTCGGATCTTGGCTGGATTTGCTTCGATTCCTCTACCGGATACAATGAAGCCCAAGAGCTTTCCGGCTGGAACGCCGAAAACGCATTTTTCCGGATTTAGCTTGATGTCATATGCTCGGAGGTTGTCAAATGTAAGCCTCAAGTCGTCTACTAGAGATTCGACATGTCTTGTTTTTACGACCACATCATCCACGTATGCCTCTACTGTTTTGCCGATCTGGTTTGCCAGACATGTCTGAATCATGCGCTGATATGTTGCGCCGGCGTTTTTGAGCCCGAAAGGCATTGTGTTGAAGCAGAATGGGCCGTATGGGGTGATGAATGCGTTGCGGCTTGGTCTGACTCGGCCATCTTGATTTGATGGTAACCGGAGTATGCGTCGAGGAAGCACAACGAATCGTGTCCTGCAGTGGCGTCGATAATTTGATCGATGCGGGGGAGGGGGAAGGGATCCTTTGGGCAAGCCTTGTTAAGGTCTTTGAAGTCAACGCACAGGCGCCAGGATTTGTCCTTCTTTGGTACCATCACCAAGTTTGCTAGCCAGTCCGGATGTTTTATATCTCTGATGAATCCGGCCTCCAATAGTTTGGCTAGCTCCTCTCCCATTGCCTGTCTCTTGGGCTCAGAGAAACGCCGAAGGGCTTGTTTGACAGGTTTGAATCCTTTTAGGATATTTAAGCTGTGTTCGGCCAGCCTGCGTGGGATTCCTGGCATGTCTGAAGGGTGCCAGGCAAAAATGTCCCAGTTCTCCCGTAGGAATTCTCGCAGTGCGGCGTCTACATCGGGGTTTAATCGTGCCCCGATGGAAGCTGTTTTATTGGGGTCCGTTGGATGGACCTGGAATTTGACTATTTCATCCGCTGGTTTAAAAGAGTGGACTTGGATCTCTGTCGAGTATCACATCGTCCCTGTTTACCGTGGAGCGCAGCGTAGTCAGTTCCTCAGCCGCTAGGGCTTCGGACAGTGCCTCAAGGGCCAATGCGGCTGTCTTGTTTTCGGCGCGGAGTGCTATCTGGATCACTAGCGAGAGTGATGATTCCGTTCGGCCCGGGCATCTTGAGCTTCATGTACCCGTAATGGGGTATTGCTTGGAAGATTGTAAACGCTTCCCGCCCCAGCAGAGCGTGGTATCCGCTACTGAACGGGGCCACTTGGAATGTGACCTCTTCGGACCTATAATTATCCGGCGTGCCGAACACCACATCTAGTGTGATTTTTCCTGCACAGCGCGCTTCCCGACTGGGGATTATTCCTCTAAAGGTTGTGCTGCTTCGCTCAATGCGGTTCCAGTCTATTTCCATTTTTTGAAGGGTTTCCTCATAAATGAGGTTCAATCCGCTGCCTCCGTCCATGAGTACCTTGGTGAGGCGAAAGCCGTCCACTATAGGACTGAGTACCAATGCGGCTGGTGCTCGAGCTGTTCGGAATTTAGGTTCATCACTGGCATTAAAAGTAATAGCCGTGTCACTCCATGGGTTTATTGTTGCTACTTGATAGACTTCGGACGAGGCTGCGGAGTGTTCTTTTTCGCATATTATTTGATGCGAAAGTCTCGAAGACTGTTAAGACTGTACTGGAGTCCCTGAGGTGGCTTTCTGTGGCCTCCGGAATTAGGAGATCTTCGCCCCTTTTGGCCACCTGCCGGAGTATCCAACATGCTCTAAGGCTATGAGTTGGTGTGGCGTCCTCTGTACTATGAATTTTACAGGGTCCATTAAGCCATCCCTCCAGTACGGTTCCATGCCCTGTAGAGGGTTTTGGTTTTTTGGTTTTTAACCCGGGTGTCTGATGATGATGCACCCTTTTATTTCGGACGAGGTTTCTATTCAGGGCCGGATTGTCCCAAAATTTAGTTTCGGTTTTCCGGGCGCTTTCCATCGCACAGTACTTTTGTACTATGGACGCCAAGTCAGCGAAGCGTGTATAGATCACGACGACCTGTGGCGTTGAGGATTCCCTTGTCCGTGCAATTATTGCAAAAGATTGAGATTGCGTCTTCCTCGCGGCAGTCCTTTATCCTGTTCATAACCAGGAGGAACCTTGCCCAGTAATGATGTACTGTTTCTTCGGGCTTTTGCCTGATTTGGGATAGATCGCTTATGTTCGGGTGGGTGGGTGGAATTAAATCCGGAACTTCACCCAATCTAAGACTCAGAGGCCAAGGAGTTTCCGAACTCTGAAGTTTGGATTCTTGGATGTTGTCCAGTGAATCTAGCCCGTTGCCTGATTCTAAGTTCAGGTCTTGAGTTACATCCTCCCCTCCGCGGGTATCCGGCTTGGAGGGATCGGGAATCCGGACGTAGCTAGTCCTTAAGATAGATGAAGAGTCACCGCACTGTGCCTCTACCACGGCAACGTGATGGGTGACTTGGGGAGAATTAATTTCTCTTAGATCGGGTTTAAGCCCAACCTGGTCATAATCCGTAGTGACCCCCAAGGCGGCGATGCGATCCAAGAGCTCGTTTACGGAAGAGAGCTCCATTGGATCTAACTGCTCGACGAGTTCCGAGCTGACGTGAAGATTGCTTTTGATGACCCGAGAGGTCACCGTCGGCGCAACGGCCGAACAGGCGGTCATGAGAAAACCGCCTAGCCGGAGAGTTTGGCCGACAGCCAAGGCTCCCTTAGTAACGGCGCCGTCTTTAAAGACGGGAAGAGGCATCCTTCCTGATTGCGACGGCACAGAGGAACTCTCAATGAAAGCACCAATGTCGGTGTCAAAACCGGCGGATCTCGGGTAGGGGGTCCCGAACTGTGCGTCTAGGCCGGATGGTAACAGGAGGCAAGGAACACGATGTTTTACCCAGGTTCGGGCCCTCTTGATGGAGGTAAAACCCTACGTCCTGCTTGATTAATATTGATGATATGGGTAGTACAAGAGTAGATCTACCACGAGATCAAGGAGGCTAAACCCTAGAAGCTAGCCTATGGTATGATTGTTGTATGATGAAGTTGTCCTACGGACTAAAACCCTCCGGTTTATATAGACACCGGAGAGGGTTAGGGTTACACAAAGTCGGTTACATAGTAGGAGATCTAAATATCCGCATCGCCAAGCTTGCCTTCCACGCCAAGGAAAGTCCCATCCGGACACGGGACGAAGTCTTTAATCTTGTATCTTCATAGTCCTGGAGTCCGGCTGAAGGTATAGTCCGGCTACCCGGACACCCCCTAATCCAGGACTCCCTCAGTTCAGTTCATATGGAGGGAAAAGGAAACCGCTCCAGTATATACATAGGCAGGACGAGCCTATACGGTTGCTTGCTGGGGTTGCTCTCTTCAGTTTTCACACTCTCTCGCACAAAACCACTGTGGCCACATCTCTAACATCCCGCCGGATCACGTCCGCCAGGGGAAGGGGTGGATGCTCAGTGTAGATGCGGTCGCCGTCGCCGACGGTGAAAACGCACTGTCGGCACGTCCCGGTCAGGGGTCCCCGCCATTCTCTCTCACAAAGCCGGTGAGGTTTCCTTCGTCCATTGCTCACTGCCGCGACGTGGGTAGTTGCCTCCTCCCGCCGCCCTCCTCTAGGTTGAGCTACGTCCCGACATCCCTCAGGTAGAACGCCCTTTACAGCCGGCTTGCACCACTGCTCCAACTGCCCACATCACTCCATGTGGATATTTCTCTACTTCTTTGCCCCGCACATACCTCTACTGGCTTCTACGTACTGTATTTGTGATGAGTTTATGTCTCATCAACTAGTCCCAGTAATCTTATTCTGATCACGCTTCTTCAATTTGTTTGCCACAGGGATGCTCATCTCGATTTTGGTGAAACTGCACAAAATGATCCGATGGTCAAAGGGTTGCAAACTTCATTTCTTAGGAAGCGCCGACGTTGCCAGCAAATTAAAGCCTGGTTAGGGTTTACGGTTCAAGAGCTAGGGACTGCATGGATCACTTTTTTCTTTAGCTATCTCTGTTTCAATGGCTAGGGATTGCATGAGTAGTAGTAGTAGTATTGTACGCCTTACGCCCGCTCCCTCGCCCACGCGCGAAGTGGCTTGCAGGACGAGGAGAAAATTTTACTACTCCCTCCATTTACTCCTCGTCCCTACTACCTTGGTTAGAGATATTACCATATTGTTTGGAATATATATGTCCTTTAGTAGATTTCAATATGAACTACTAGTACATACTCCAAACACTGATGTATATAGACGTATTTTAGTGTGTAGATTCACTCATTTTGCTCCGTATGTAGCATAAAGTTGAGACACTTATTTTGGAACGAAGGGAGTACATATTTGCCATGATCTGTCAATCATTGAGATGCAATAGCATGCATGTTAGTCTCCTTTGTATTTGATGAAATGTTGTAACGGGCAACCTTGGACGCAAGATACATGTAACAGAAGCTGGAAGCTTCATAGCATTGTACTATCTCGCTGATAAATTACAGTACGTACTATACAAGTACTTCCTTCGTTCCTAAATATAAGTCTTCGTAGAGATTTCACCATGAACCACATACGGATGTATATAGATGCATTTTAAGTGTAGATTCATTCATTTTGTTCTGTATGTAGTCCACCTAGTGGAATCTCTACAAAGACTTATATTTAGGAATGGAGGGAGTACGATGTAAAGAGTTAGGTGTCGCACAGTGTCCAGGAAATATGGAGATAGTGTGAGGTGGGCCATGTAATCATTGAGCCTGCATGTTTTCACTGCTCTTGCACTCCTCTGCCGTAAGAATGGAGAAAATTGTAGTCTAGTAGTACCTCCTTTCGCCGAAAGCGTGGGACATCCAGCAGTCCTACCACCTTAGTAATAATGACCAATGAGCCGTCAAATCACATAGACCCAGCAGTAAGTTGGACGGACGAAGCAACCATCACTCTTGAATCCACTTCTCCCTTCAACGCAGGCGCCAGTGAGTGGTCGCATCTGCTCTGCCCGGGCATGAATGCGGCACTGACCGTTTCAGGCGGGAAGCGCGCGCGGGCGATGGAGGGACTTTGGGTGGGCCAGGCTGGCCAGGAGCGGGCGTGGAAGCTATCCGCCTGTCCCTACCGGATGCCCGGAAATGAGAGGATGCACCGACTCTGGCAGCTAAAATCATACACTTCACATCATCTCTCTGTAGGAGTAGGTCGATCTGTCACTCTCTCTAACACACACATGTTGTTAAACACACACACGCACACGCACACACAGGTTCATAGAATAGGAAAATCGTGCGAGTGCGAAGCCACAGGAAGTGTGATACAAATGGAGTACGTACAAGAAGAGAAGAGGTGATGAATATTCCATCAAACCTGGACTAAGGAGTAGTACTCCCTCCATCTAGGTGTTAAGTCATCCTACGGAAATCAGATATTCCCAAAATGTTTAGGCGTCGTCCATTAACTTCGCATCTCAATCCCCTCCTGGCCTCGTTGCTAGCGAGCGTTGTTACTTAGGGAGCATTTGGATCCTTAGCAAGAACAGCTTATAGCATAGCTGGGCAAGGTTAGGCATTTGTAACTGTTAAAATATGTTAGCTTTTGTGGGCCAGCTAGCTTGGGTGGGCTAGAAAAACCTTGCTAGCTCAGGAGAGCCAGATCGGCTCGCTTCCGACGGCAAACTTCGCGTAGTAGTAACATAGACTAGTAACATATGCATATTGTACTAGTCCAAGTTACTCACCACTATGACCAGCCTAAGCAATGTAACAAAACCCTCCTTACTCTGCCTTGTTATCTCCCTCAGAAACCCAATGCATGGAGCGCAATTACGCGTTGATCAGTCAACAAATCAAAGTCGGTTTGCATGCGAGTTAATACGTGGACCTGCATGGTAGCTAAAACAGCATCTCTTACTTGTTTGAATTAATTGTTGCGTTTAGAGACAGAAATCAGGGCTTTGATTGGAGGAATGACCGGTCAAGTTTCTTCTTATCCTCCAATCTGCTTGCACCTTGGTCCCGCTGCACCTTCTAACGTGACTTATTACACCTAGATGGAGGGAGTCATACGAGATACGGTGGCACACTGACTTAGGTCGAATACAAGTGCCCAAAAATGTGTGCATGTAATAATAAGGATTCACTTAAAATAGTACGTGAGTGAACAGAGGCATCAATTGGACAGTGTTCCCGAGTAGTAGCGAGATGTGTGAGGTAAGATACACCACTGGCGCTTTTAATTTTTCTTATTAATTTGTTTGTTTCACCCTCTGACTGGTGGGACCCAATGTACTACGTGGAGAGAGGTAACGTACTACTGGTCAAAATGGATGGATACGGAGCTATACGATCTCATAGTGACCGTATAATCACCTCATCACGTATAAGCTACAGCCTCGGCGCTTGTTTTCTAGGGTTTGCACTCTTCACACTCTCTCCAGTATATATATACATGCTGGAGCCTCAGCGCTTGTAGTTGCTCTCTTCACACTCTCTCACCCTCTCCAGATCTAAACAAGACTTCGTTGGCCTCTCTCTGTCCCCTCACTGCTGGTCTGCTTGTAGTTGCTCTCTTCACACTCTCTCACCCTCTCCAGATCTAAACAAGACTTCGTTAGCCTCTCTCTCTCTCCCCTCACTACTGGTCAAAGAGCTGGCAGGATCCGTCCACCGGGAAGGGAAGGAGGCTTAACACTGTGCCGTCGATGAGGGAGGAGGGAATCCACTACCGGTGCAGCTGTTCACTTTCACCCAGCGGCGGTGCGGGAGGGCCTCCGACCCCTTCTTCTTCACCGCCGTACATAGTGTGGGTCGAACGGCCTCCAGTCGCCCACTGAACCACACCCCAAGAACCTTAAGGTATAATTTACTTATTCCACATGCATTGATCTAGCTGCATGTGGGCTTTTTCCGCTTCTACACTCGAATCTAGGTGTTGGATCAAACAGGAAAGTAGTGGGGAAAGTTGTATACCATGAATCTAGGACGTGGTTCAAAGAGGAAAGGAATGGGGGAAAGTAGTGGGAAAGTTGTATATCATGAATCTAGGACATGGTTCAAAAATGAAAGGAAGGGGGAAAGTTGTATCGCATGAATCTAAGACGTGGTTCAAAGAGGACAGGAATGGGGGAAAGTAGTGGGGAAAGTTGTATAGCATAAATCTTGGACGTGGTTCACACAGGAAAGGAAGTGGGGAAAGTACTAGTACAGACTGGCTATCCAGCACCTACGTTGGTCGAAAAGGAAAACAATGACAAACACAGTACGCACATCTGTAATGAACTAATCTTTTGTTTTGGGGGACAAGGTTGTAGAGTTTGAGCAGGACTAGATTTGCTGCGCTCACATAGGGAAAATGTCTAAAGATAACAAAACTGGGACCAACACAAATATGCTCCTTGGTTGTTTGTTCTTTGTTGCAACAGACTATGCATCACCCCAGTACATCGGTAGATGCACATGGTGCTGGTGCGTCCACTGTCCCGTGCAACTCTTTAGCTATTGTTAATCTAAGGCCATGTTTGGTTAAAAACTCCCTAGTCGCTACCTGCTTGGTTCCAGGGACTAACACATGGACTAGAGGTTATTAAATGACATGCTAAAAGACCATGTTACCCCTAGTAATGAACTAATAGAGACAAGGTGCGATGCGTGACAGGGGCAACTGTTGGAAAAAGTCCCAAAAAGACTCTCCCTCGGGGTCTTATTTCTTTAGTCCCAAATGCCCACTTTTAGTCCCTAAAAGTCCCTCCTGTTTGGTTTAGATGGGACTGACACGGAGTTTTTTTAGTCCCTCCACCAAAATGTCCCTGTAAACAAGCACCCTCTAATAATGCCGCTGGAAAATTGATGCAATGCCACAGTTAAAACCAAATTACATATTTAACGAATTTCATTGTTAATATAATCTCTCTGTTAATATTAATCAATGCCACCGTTTGAGAAATGCTACTGTCTTGGTTTATTTCCCATTTAGGTAAGGTAGATGCTTCTTTTTGTTGGCTTCTGTGTCATCCATCATTATTGACCACTAGTTGTTTCCTTTGCACCTCTGTGTAAACAGGATTATCTACTTCACCTTGTTGCCATTGTGACCTTTTGTTGCATTGCACAAAACACTTTTGTTTTAAGAGTGTTTTGTGCAGTTCAACCAAAATGTCACACCGACAACGTTGGTTTATTGCTTGATCTTAGTGGAACTGCACAAGAGGAGATCTTACTTCCTATCTGTGTTGGCAAATTTGGTTCAGATCTTCTTCTTGTGAGTTGTTTGAATTCCGCGTCATCAGAGGTCAGTACTAGACTTCTTTCACATGATTCTGCAGTGTGCTTTCATATGTTGTGCTACTTGTACGGTAATGTTGCTTGATTTTAGTGAACTGCACAAATGGAGATAAGACTTCCAATCCGTATGTGCACCGCAATATCCCATTGAGGTAAGATAAGGATATTTCACAACTGTTGGCCTGTATTTTGCCACTTTCATCAGAAAATCAATGCCATTGTTTAGTGCTATACTTGTGCAACCTAATTGACATGCCAAATCGTACATTGAAGGCGAAGCTTGTCTGTTATTGAACCAAGTGATGAAGGGGAAGAACAAGCGGAAGAAAAACACAAATCAACTCCTGGTGCTATAATGAAGCACTGGAATTGTGATGACACAAGTAATGATATAGTTTTGCATCTTAATTTTTTGCTATGGCTGGAACAATCAATTGTTTTGCCACTGATTTGATGCCACTCTTAATGTAATACGTAATTATCTCTACTTGTGCAAACAGGGATCTTCTTTGAAGATACCATATATTTTAGTGGAACTGCACAAGAATATGTTGGAAACATTAATCTAATCGAGGAGTATATAGTAAGCATGGCCACCAAAGTAGATAGCAACAAATGATTCCGGAGAAGTGCTTCATCTGTATGCTCTACACAATAAGACTCCTGAGAAAGGTTGGTACTCGCCCACTGATTTCACCCATGTGATTGAGCTTTGTCATCTCTATTGGTGTTGTGCTACTATTTAGATACAGTCATCAAAAAGTGGTATTGTCTTTGAGAAGTGCTTCATCTGTGTTGTTTTAAATATTTCCTTTCCTTTTTTGAGCAAACAGGGATGCTAGCATTTAGTTATCCTCTTGTCTTTGCACAACAGGATCATCCTCCTCTGAAGAAGAATATGGAGTACGTGAAGTGACTAGTTCCGATTATGCCAGGATGAAGAAGCCCTGTCTATCTTCTCATCAGAAGGAGCAGTTGAAGGATGGCTACATTACCCCCCACAAGACCAAACTAAATTCAGCTCAGAAGGACTGACAAATCTCCATTTTCTTGCTGTTATGCGCGAGTACAATGTTGTTCTAGGATTCTTTCCGGTGAGTTCCATTTTTCGAAAAGTGTGCTCTACATGGACCATGTCGGTGCCTGTTTAAACTGTCAATTCATAGTACAGTTTGCTTTATACTAATCGCCTTTTTGTATTTGTGCAAATAGGGTGCTCAGCTTGATTTCAATGGGAACTGCACAAAATGTTCATGAATACATCGAATCATTCATTTCCACCACAAGAAAGGAGGTGCCGATAAGTTCAAGGTGTTGCAACATATAAGGGCGAAATCATACAAGCTATGCGCGAATTTGGTTGATTTGGTGGAACTGCACAAAAAGAACAGCTGGTTTATTTAGCATGAGGTGCCATGTCAATGTCTGAACTGATGGAAAACCCTGCCCATTCCACAATCGTAGGCATTTGATATTTTGGAATGGGAAAACCTTGTCAAATTTTGCTCATTGATTTTAGCAAGAAGACATGCGTTTGATATTTTCGAATGGGACGCCCTTTGCAGTCAGCAGCATCGATCCATTTTTTCTTTATTCTTTAGTTGTGAAGTAAATATTGGCTCTGACATGTGAATCACTGAGCTGCATAATCATTGATTGTTTTGAATGTTCTCTATGAATTGCCAGGCCTGTGTGTTTGATTGCAATGTACATGAACGCTAAAAAGCTGCTCAAACTCTTTGTACTCCTTCTGTTCCTTTTTACTTCGCTCATTGTGAAAGTGCATACTTTTTTCTATAAGATTGGTCAAAGTAGAGATACTTTTACTGCAGACAAAACTTGTATGCAGACTAGAAAGGACCGGAGGGAGTACATGTGAAACTGCTGCAAACGAGGTGATCACCCTAGGAATAATGCTAGTACATATTGTTTTGCATGTTCATCCAATGCCAGTGATACAAGAATTAGAACTAATCGAAATAAATTCATTTATACATAGTCGGATTTCATATAAACATGCCGGATTTCATTACATTTCATACATTCTTCAACTAAAAAGGGTTGCACTGGAGGTATAATTAATTAACCGAAGCTACCCACCTGTGTCCTGCTGAGTTGAACAGAAGCTTCAGTGACTTAACTGCAGGTGCAGTTGCGTAACTGAGATGTGGCCCAGATGCCTGTTGGGCCCACGTGCCAGTCAGCCAACTGCACCAGCAGTTAAGTAGAAGCAGCGTCCTTCTCCAACATAGATCTCCGACTCCACGTCGCTGCCAAGAAGCTAACCGGTCGTCAGTGGTCAACCCGCCAAGCTTGGCTTCAACCGAGGGTAGCAGCGGTGGCCTTACTTGGACCCAAGCGACGGCGACCTACCGTGTTCTACTCTTCCTCGTTTTCTTTGTGGCGCGGCCTCGCTGGCAGCGGGGCAGGGCCTCGGCGGAGTCGGCGATGTCCTCTGTCTTGTTGCCAGCGGGCGGCGCCTTGGTGGAGCGGCGGAAATCCTCCCCCTCATTGCCGGCAGGGTGGGGCCTTGGCGGAGCCGGCGGTGTCCTCCGCCTCATTGTTGGCGCCGCGGGGCCTCGGCGGAGCAGGGCCTCATCAATGCCAGCGGAGCGGGGACTCGTCGGAGCCGGCATTGTCCTCTGCCTCATCCTCGGTCTCGCCAAACAGCGCCTCGCCCGCTTTCATCGCCCTCTTTGTAGGCGGCTGCAGCCTCCGCTGCCCGCATGCGGTACCACCAGCGCTCAAGGCGGCCCTCGCGGGCGGAGCGCTACGAGTGGAGCAGCGCCTCTTGCTCCGCCCGCTCCGCGGCGATCTGCTCCTTCGCCTGCAGGTGCTCTTGGAGGAGATGGTGGTTGTAGGCGGCGTCGGCCTGCGCCTCCCGGAACTGCTCCTCACGCTTCTGCCTCACCGTGTCCATATATTGGGCACGGACCTTGCTGATGGTCATGGTGCAATGCACCGGCGAGGATGGCGCGGAGGAGGTGGTTGGCGCCGGATCGTCGACTACCATGTTCTCCATTGGGACGTCGTCGTCCTCCGGCTGCCTATCGGCCAGCCAGTCGGCAGCAATGGCTGCCATCTCCTTGTGGTCCATTGTCCGCCCGTCCCGAAGAGCGCTGGAGCGCGAGGAAGCCATGGTGGGCAGTAGTGGTGTGGACAGGAGAATAGGAACGGATGCGGATGACTGCGGCTATGGCCGACGCAATAGTTTATATAGCAATGGTGGGCGGGGGAGGGACGGACGTGTGGTGCCGGAGTAGCCGCCTCGGCAATCGTGTATCATTAATGTGGGTGGCAGAAGGACGGACGAACGATAGTTGTGTCATTTGAAGGTGGAGCAATCACATGCACCGGGAAGCGGGGTGGGCAGCGCTGACCGTTTCGGACGGAAAGCGCGCGTGGGCGAGGGAGGCGGTCTGGGTGGGCCAGGGCAGTAAGAATCGTGCTTGGCAGCGGGTCGGTCCAGCAGCCGGACATGCTGGCTCGCTAGCTACCTCGCCGAGCTGAGCGACGACAATCAGACGATGGACGTAGCTTCCGGCCAGGAGCCGGCGCCACTGTCCAAGTCGGTTCATGCCGTGTTCACCATAGAGCAGGTGCGGCCGCACTTCGTCGCCCTAATGGCGGAAGAGCTACCAGCGCATGTGGACCTGTGCTGCAACCTCCGTCTCCTCAACGAGCACCGGTGAACAAGCAAACGACAATGTCGTCGCGGACATGTGGCCCTATGATCCTGGCTTCCCGAATGAGTAGTGGGCGCTGTATCAGACCATCCGTAGGGCCCGCGAGGCCCTCTCCGTTGTCCTTCAAGTTGTTGCGCTCGCCGTGGCGCCACCGTCTCGCGTTGTCGAAATGGTTAACGTACATGAGGATGAAGAGATGACTTTACTTGGAGAGGATGACAGTGGGGACCCACTAGGGCCATAGCCACACGTACGCAAGTGCCTCCTTATTAGTATATAAAACAATAAAAAAATTGCTTCCTCCTGGTTTCCTGACATCAGGGTCCCACACCATTGTCAACCTATGTAGTCAATAAACAAGAGAATTGCACAAGAAGCGGCCGACAGCTGGGACCAAGCAGCTCGAGCAGTATTTGTGTTTTTCAGGTGTGAGCACTACAGAGTTTTTCTTGAGCGATGTTTACCCAGATATTAATTTTTCTCCTCTGAACAACAACGAAAACATCGCTGCAGCTATTAACTGGGCGGGCTGTGACCCGTCTAGCCCAAGCCAGATATCCAGCCTAGATATTAATTTTTTCAAGCAGAAAATGGCTAGCCCAGCTATACTTTTTTTAGGAATACCAAGGCAAGGTCAAGTTGTTATTCTCCGCCCCACTGGGCTGCAAATCTTTCCTAGGAGGGATACATTAGGCTTAACAAGAAAATGGGCTTTAAGAAATAATAAATGGGATGTAATTATAAAAACTAGGCAATAACTATAAAAAATGCACCAAACACGTAATTACTTTATAAAATATTATTTTTGGATATTGAAAAAAAATAATTTCATTAATTGTTGCAAGCACAATGTTTCGTTGGATTTTTACGTAATATAAATTTATATTGAAATTGTATTTAATCTGACTAGAAATTTCAGGATAAAAATATTTCAGATCCCATCAAAATGTGGGAAATTTTATTGAATTCTGTTTTGAATGGTTGGTTGAAATGGGCTCTACTTTTAACAAACTGTAAATGGGCTGTAGTAAATTCCATTAGAATTCAAAAATTGGCTGCACATTCTTACAAATCTCAAATGGGCTATAAGTTCTCTGCCACACACTTATGGCCTTACTAAGTTGACGCGTCCCCTAAAAAAAAGAGAGTTGACGCGTATGCAAGGCTTTGTCAACTTATAGTCAAAACACGCTTCTAGCACCAGTGGCCGTTGGATGTCCATCCAACGGATGCCGTGCTTCTTCTTCAATCTCGGATATTCTAGCTTCACCCACCCAAAAAATGATTCCTCCCCCTGACATCTGGGACGCACCATTACGGAAGATGACCCGTGGGCCTACTAAGTTGACGCGTACCAAGGGCTTTGTCAACTTTGTCAATATAAACGATTCTAGCTGCCGTGACTGTACGATATCCATCCAACGCCCGTCGTGCTTCTTCAACTTCTGGTCTTCTTGCTCCTGCCGCCAAAGCAGCGTCGGTCGTGCCGCCTGCTCCTGCCTCCCGTGGCCGGCTGTGCTGCCGCGCAGGCCTCACCGCCCCCTACTACTCCCACCGCTGGCCATGGCATCCCTCCATGTTGGATATATGCCCTAGAGGCAATCATGTATGATGATATTTCCTATGTGTTTATGAATAAAGATAGTCCTTGGACATTACCAATGATGTGTATCAGCAAGTACGTGACTTGTTTGTGGGACTATGCATTGTATGATGACTGTCCTAAAAAGGTCCCGAGTCGAAAGGGCAGTGTGGACGCGCAGCCAACTAGACTAGCATATGACACGGTCGATGGCTTGGTCTCACTAGCCATGGAGCATTGGATGCTAACCGGATAATACGGACTTGGAAGGATCTGGTCGGATTCGACGTAGTCGGATCTGAGTCGAGATAAGTTCCGAGTCGGACTAACCCAACTATGAGACGCAGCGATATGTCATCTGTGAGTCTCTAGTACAACATATGTTCTATGTCCTAAGACCTGAGCTGACGCATGTACTCGGGATGGTGACAGACTTGCTTTGGGTCGACCAAACGCTACTCCGTAACTGGGTAGTTATAAAGGTAGGTTTCGGGTTTGTCCAGAACCATGCTGCGAGACGTGGTCGAGCAAGATGGGATTTGCCCCTCCGATCAGGAGAGATATACTCTGGGCCCCTCGTGTGATCCGACCAGGATAAGCATGGCCATGCGACAAGGATTATGAGATAATCCGGTTTGTGGTCGGCATCACTGGAACAAGAAAGAGGTCGGGCTAGCACAAGGATGACAAACTCGCCTTGAGCTCGACAACATATACCATGTGGCAAAAGGAATGGAAGTGTGATGTACAGGTTCGCTAACCAGTTTGATAGTCTGCTTGGTGTTCGGCATGACTTGCTAGAGGCCGCTACCAACCGTGCAGTTCGGAGGTGATCCGAACTGCGACCAAGCCGACTTGAACCTAAGGGGTCACGCGCTTAAGGGAAGGAACCTACGAGATCGGATCCGAGGACACTGGTGGGATGTGATCCGAACTGTATACGGATTGTGGCCGAGTAGACTTATGGGCTTTAGGGTCCATGCGAGGCCCAAGTGTTGAGCCTGTGACGGACGCCTATATATATAGTGGAGGTGCCGCACACTCACGCGGTTGATCACTTCGGCGCTGTCACTAGGGTTTGCATGTGTTGCGAATAGACACCTCCACTCGCCGCCGGTTGTGTGATCAGACCTAGCAGTCCGCCGCACGACGTTCTTCCTGCACGCGCGGATACCATTATAGGCGGTGCACTTGCGCCACTCCGGTGAACCTGTACGTGGGAACCGACCACCGGTTGTACGAGGGAGATCGGACGAGGAGGAGACGATCCACGCGGACACGCTGCCCCAACTCTTCTTCCGCTGCACGGCACTGCGCGTCTAGTGGTAATGAACTGTGATCCATCTCCCGTAGCATGTTCTTGGTTGTTCTGCGTTTTAATTTGCAGTCGACGCACCCTACCATAGATCCCAACACTCCACTCACCCACACCCCTTGTTTATTCTGCGGTGATGACAGCCTCACACCGCAGCCGAACCAGTGAACCCTCGTACTCCTCTCCGCGTGGGCATCCACTGCCACGTCTTCCCCGGCTCCGCGTCGTCCCCTTCCTAGGCCTCGCTGTCATCCACCACCCTGGTGCTTTCGGCGCGGCATGGTCAATGTGGTCAAGGAACGACTTCCATCGGAAGAGTATTGTACGTGGAGAGGCTGACAGCTGGGTCCACGACAGCTGCAAGGAAGTGCCTCCTTATTACGCGGAAAATAATTACTCCTCCACCTGAAAGCGGGGACCCATCGGACGGGCCACCGTATTTGGCGAAAAAAACGTTTCCCCCTGACTACTGGGACCCACCGGACGGGCCAACGTATTTTGCAAAAAAAGTTCCCCCCGCTATCAGCTCGGACCACCGGAGGTGCCTCCTTATTACACACAAAAAATGAATACTCCCCCTTCTAGTTTGGGCCCACCTTGGTGGGAGGCTGACTTGTGGGCCTAATAAGTTGACGGGGACGGAGTGCTTTGTCAACGTTGTCAATATGAACGATTCTAGCTCTAGTGACCGTACGATGTCCATCCAACGGCCGTAGTGCTTCTTTAACCTCTGGTCTTGTTGCTCCAGCCGCCCAAAGCAGCGCCGGTCGTGCTGCATGCTCCTGCCTCCCGTGGCCGGCTGTGCTGCCCCGGAGGCCTCACCGCTCACTACTATTCCCACCGCTAGCCAGGCCATCCCTATACTCACCCACACCCCTTGTTATTTTGCGGCGACGGCAGCCTCACACCGCAGCGAACCAGTGAATCCTCGTACTCCTCTACACGTGGGCATCCACTGCCGCGTCTTCGCCAGCTCCGCGTCGTCCCCTTCCTAGGCCTCACCGTCGTCCACCGCCCTGGTGCTCTCGGCGCGGCGTGGTCAACGTGGTCAAGGAACGGCTTCCATCGGACGTGGACTGTACGTGGAGAAGCTGACAGCTGGTTCCATGGCCGCAGCAAGGAAGTGCCTCCTTATTATGCACAAAATAATTATTCCTCCACCTAACAGCGGGACCCACCGGACGGGCCACCGTATTTCATGAAAAAAAATTTCCCCCTGACTGCTGGGACCCACCAGCTACATCTTCGCACACAAGGAAGTGCGTCTGGGCAAAAACAAAAAAAACGATTTGCCCCCCGGACTGCTAGGACCCACCAGCTACATCTTCGCACACAAGGAAGTGCCTAACAGTCGGGACCCACCTGGTCGAAGCGTACGTAGCATTGTCATTCTGGCCGCGAACGTGTACGTACATACTGGTCGATGTAGAGGCACGCACGTGTCATAGTAGAGGCGCGCACATAGCATGTACACGTACATACAGCAACCAGGGTGCAAGAAAGTAAATACGGCCACATACATACGTACGCGCGGGGTCTCAAACGCCTACTCGCACGTACGTATGGCCAGGGCTCGTGTACATTGCTGGGTCGGAACGGAGAAACATCGTTGTCGTCGAGGTCATGGGGAGCCAACCGTCTGGGTCGGAACGGAATGCGTCGTCGTGCTCATCGGGAGGGCTTGGACGGAACAACCGATGGAAACGAGGCCTGGCATACTACAGAACGGAGGAAACGGCCTTGTGTTCAACCGGCCACGTTCGAAATGGGATCCTGTTCATCGGGAGGGGTCTGGCATACCGCAAAACGGAGGAAACGGACCTCCTACGGTCGAAACAGGGGTCTTGTTGATCAGGAGGGGTGTGGCGTACCGCAAAATAGAGGAAACAGACTTGTGTTGGAGCGCTACGGTCGAAACGGGGGTCTTGTTCATCGGGAGGGGTGTGGCGTACCGCAAAACGGGACTCCACAGGATACTGTTCATCTCCACCGCCGACCTCCTCCAGCCTCCACGGGCTACTGTTCATC
This sequence comes from Triticum urartu, assembly GCF_003073215.2. Taxonomy (NCBI): domain Eukaryota; kingdom Viridiplantae; phylum Streptophyta; class Magnoliopsida; order Poales; family Poaceae; genus Triticum; species Triticum urartu. The sequence continues at coordinate 638,550,504 of NC_053024.1, forward strand.
CACCGTCGACCTCCTCCAGCCTCCACCTGCGACTGTTCATCCACGGTCTCCTGTTCATCCAGCCTCCACCGCGTGCTACTCCACCGGCTACTGTTCAACCAACCCTCTCCACGGGCTCCTGTTCAATCACCCCTTCACGGGCTACTGCTCATCCAGCCCTGCATCGTCTACTGTTCATCCTGCCCTCCACGGGGTCCTGTTCATCCAGCCCCAACCGGCTCGCTCGATTGGGGTCCTGTTCATCCAGAGGCAACACCATGGGGTCCTGTTCATCCAAACCCCCCTAGCACGCTCACTTATCACCCAGAGGCAGCATCGATCGGCTTTAGTTAGCAGCAGTAGTGAACGAATCGCTCGATCGGGTTCAGTTAACAGCCATCGATCGATCGCTCGGGTTCAGTAACGTGTAGCCTGCAGTGCAATCGCTCGGGTTCAGTTAGAGCCCAACGCTCGCTCGGGTTCAGTTAGAGCCCAACGCCTCGCACCCACGCGCGTGCGTGTATGAGAGAAGCGCGCATTGCTCGGCCCCGACCACCCATCATAACCGGGAACACCCTGATATTTTCCTGGCCCTCGCTTCCACCATGGTTTTTTCCGTCATGGACGGCCCAAAGAATGTCATACAGCTGCGTCTCCGGCCTGTCCAGGACGAAAGCCCATTTTCTGTCATGATTTTTTTGTCATAGAAATAGGACCCCACCACATCTATGATGATACCGGGTTTTGTCACAATTATCGTCATAGAAGTGTCATAAGTATGACAGGAAGAAATTTTGTTCGGCCCAAAATGTCACGGATGTGTCTGTTTTTGTAATGATAGTTATTAGGTAGATGGCTTCTTCTCTCTTTGGATCTCAATACAAAGTTCTCCTCGATTCTCTTGGAGATCTATTTGATGTAATCTTATTTTGCTGTGTGTTTGTCGAGATCCGATGAATTGTGGGTTTATGATCAAGATTATCTATGAACAATATTTGAATCTACTTTCAATTCTTTTATGTATGATTGGTTATCTTTGCAAGTATCTTCGAATTTTCAGTTTGGTTTGGCCTACTAGATTGATCTTTCTTGCAATGGGAGAAGTGCTTAGCTTTGGGTTCAATCTTGCGGTGCTCGATCCTAGTGATAGTAAGGGAAACAACACGTATTGTATTGTTGCCATCGAGGATAAAAGGTGGGGTTTATATCATATTGCATGAGTTTATCCCTCAACATCATGTCATCTTGCTTAAGGCATTACTCCGTTCTCATGAACTTAATACTCTAGATGCATGCTGGATAGCGGTCGATGTGTGGAGTAATAGTAGTAGAAGCAGGTAGGAGTCGGTCTACTTGTCACGGACGTGATGCCTATATAGATGGTCATACCTAGATATTCTCATAACTATGCACAATTCTATCAATTGCTCGACAGTAATTCGTTAACCCACCGTAATACTTATGCTATCATGAGAGAAGCCACTAGTGAAAACTATGGCCCCCGAGTCTATTTTCCATCATACAAGTTTCCAATCTATTTTATTTTGCAATCTTTACTTTCAATCTTTACTAGTTGGGGCCCGCGGCGCTCCGCACTTGCCCTTTGGCTTCGCCTCGAAGCCAAGCTCGAGCGCACCTTGGGCCCGGGGGCTACTGTTGGCATTCTGGGACTGAGGGTGCCCAGACTTGTCGGCCTGTGGACTTGTGTGTGGCTCCACCAACGGCCTGGTACGGCCCATCTTCAACAGCAACCACTCAAGACCCTCGCGAGGGGGACGACACCAAGACCTCCCCGGGAGCAACCTCACTAGGCTGGCTCCCGAGGAGCGGAGCTCTCTATGCAAGGGGCACCTCACGAGGTTCACATGACGTGAGCCATGACGACCAAGCCAGGCGGGCGCCAGCGGGCTCAGTGTACTAGTTTCCTCTTTCGTGCTAAAGAGGCAGGCGCGGGCGAGGAGTCCTAAGGCATTAGGCAAAGGTTTCCATATCGGTGGAACAAGACCAAGACCCGCAGGACGAAGGTCACCACGGAGCTCACAGCAGCGTCACCACCAGAGCCTTTGGTAGGCGAAGACCACCTTTTGTCAGGACAGCTTGTACTAGTTGTCTCCCTTCAAACTTGGCCGTTGTGGGATCCCTTCCCGCCAAGCATTTGGGAAGAGGACTAGGGCCTCTATAAATAGGACTAGCCACCACCATAGGGTGGATCGACTCATCCTGGATTGGATCCATTCCATCTCACATCCATCAGCTCGCCGAGCTCAAGAACACCTCTCCTCCTGAGGCTATTCGTCCATTGTACTAGTTCATCCTTAGCCCGTGAGGCATGATAACCCACAAGTATAGGGGATCGCAACAGTTTTTGAGGGTAGGGTATTCAACCCAAATTTATTGATTCGACACAAGGGGAGCCAAAGAATATTCTCAAGTATTAGCTGATGAGTTGTCCATTCAACCACACCTGGAAACTTAATATCTGCAGCAAAGTATTTAGTAGCAAAGTAATATGATAGTAGTGGTAACGGTAGCAAAATTAATGTTTTTGGTATTTTGTAGTGATGATCAGCGTTACGCAAATATGCGTTAAATTCTTCCTTCATTCCCGCTCGATCCATAAAGTTTTCCGAAGGCCATTCACAGGGCCGCACTGGAGCGTCCCTTGGTGGCTCTTCATCAGCATCACGCATTGCAAGCCTGGGCTCTTGTTTCCTTCAAGATCCACCTTGGTACATTTTCCTAAACATATTTCTTCCTCTGAATAATTTCTGAATTTTTTAGTAACATCAAATAAAAGTGAACCAAACTCAATAAAATTGATAGCAACTACTCCTACAAGTGCCTAGAGCCTATATCATGCATCAAAACTACTTGGAACCACATAAATTTGACATGCAAGCTCAAGAACATGGTCACCTAGGCAGCACAAATTTGCAATGAATAAAGCACTAGAACAAAAACTAATTGGACCAATGGAGGAGTCACATACCAAGGAACAAGCTCCCCAAGCAGTTTTGTGAGAGGTGCTTTGAGCAAGGAGATCGAAAATGGCAGCAAAATGAGCTTGAACTCGTGCTTGAGTTAGATATTCGTGTTTGTGGGAGGAAAAAGGAGTGTGTGGGTGCAGGAATAAGTGGAGGAGGGCCACCGTGGGCCTACGAGGCAGGGGGCATGCTCAGGGGGTAGGGCGCGCCCTCCACCCTCGTGGCCAGGTGGATGCCCCCCTGTGTTGTGTTCTTAGTGCCAAATATTCTTAAATATTCCAGAAAAAATCATATTTAAATTTCAGGGCATTTGGAGAACTTTTATTTTTGGCGTATTTTTATATTGCACGGATAATTCAGATAACAGACGGAAAATACTTATTTTTATTTTATTTAATATAAATAACAGAAAGTAGAAATAGGGTATAGAAGGTTGTGCCTTCTAGTTTCATCCATCTCATGCTCATCAAAATGAATCCACTAACAAGGTTGATCAAGTCTTGTTAACGAACTCATTCCGAATAACATGGAACTGGAGAAATTTCGAATAACACTATGTTACCTCAACGGGGATATGCACATCCCCAATAATAAGAATATCATATTTCTTCTTGACATTAGGAAGAGGAAATTCAAAACCTCCAAACATAATCGATGGGATTTTTCCAATAGAGTTGATACTATGAACTTGAGGTTGTTTCCTCGGAAAGTGTACCGTATGCTCATTACCATTAACATGAAAAGTGACATTGCCTTTAGTGCAATCAATAACAGCCCCTGCAGTATTCAAAAAGGGTCTTCCAAGAATAATAAACATACTATTGTCCTCGGGAATATCAAGAATGACAAAGTCCGTTAAAATAGTAGCATTTGCAACTACAACAGGCACATCCTCACAAATACCGACAGGTATAGCAGTTGATTTATCAGCCATTTGCAGAGATATTTCTATAGGTGTCAACTTATTCAAATCAAGTCTACAATATAAAGAGAGAGGCATAACACTAACACCGGCTCCAAGATCACATAAAGCAGTTTTAACATAGTTTCTTTTAATGGAGCATGGTATAGTGGGTACTCTTGGATCTCCAAGTTTCTTTAGTATTCCACCCTTAAAAGTATAATTAGCAAGCATGGTAGAAATTTCAGCTTCCAGTATCTTTCTCTTATGTGTAACAATTTCTTTCATATACTTAGCATAAGGATTCATTTTAAGCATATCAGTTAATTGCATAGGCAAAAAGATAGGTCTAATCATTTCAGCAAAGCACACAAAATTCTCATCATCCTTTTTCTTAGATGGTTTGGGAGGAAAAGGCATGGGTTTCTGAACCCATGGTTCTCTTTCTTTACCATGTTTCCTAGCAACAAAGTCTTTCTTATCATAATGTTGATTCTTCGATTGTGGGTTATCAAGATCAACAGCAGGTTCAATTTCTATATCATTATCATTACTAGGTGGAGCATCATCATGAACATTATTATTAACATTATCACTAGTTTTAGTTTCATTACCAGGTTGTGTTTCAGCATTAGAAATAGAAATATCATTTGGATTCTCAGGTGTTTCAACAATAGGATCACTAGAAGCATGCAAAGTCCTATCATTTTTCTTTTTCTTCTTTTTAGAAGAACTAGGTGCATCTAAATTATTTCTGTGAGAATCTTGCTCAATTCTCTTAGGATGGCCTTTAGGATATGAAGGTTCCTGAGTCATTCTACCACCTCTAGTCATAACTCTAACAGCATTATCATTATTCTTATTATTCAATTCATTGAGCAAATCATTTTGAGCTTTAAGTACTTGTTCTACTTGAGTGGTAAGCATAGAAGCATGTTTACTAATAAGTTTAAGTTCACCTTTGACATTAGCCATATAATCACCCAAGTGTCCAAGCATATTCTGAACCCATGGTTCTCTTTCTTTACCATGTTTCCTAGCAACAAAGTCTTTCTTATCATAATGTTGATTCTTCGATTGTGGGTTATCAAGATCAACAGCACATTCAGTTTCTATATCATTATCATTACTAGGTTGAGCATCATCATGAACATCATCATTAACATTGTCACTAGTTTCAGGTTCATTACCAGAATGTGTTTCAACATAAGAAATAGAAATATCATTTGGATTCTTAGGTGGTTGAGCAATAGGTTCACTAGAAGCATGCAAAGTCCTATAATTTTTCTTTTTCTTCCTTGTTGAAGGACTAGGTGCATTTATATTATTTCTCTGAGAATCTTGCTCAATTCTCTTAGGGTGGCCTTCAGGATACAGAGGTTACTGAGTCATTCTACCAGTTCTAGTAGCCACTCTAACAGCATAATCATTATTCTTACTATTCAATTCATTGAGCAAATCATTTTGAGCCTTAAGTACTTGTTCTACTTGAGCGGTAACCATAGAAGCATGTTTACTAATAAGTTTAAGTTCACCTTTAACATTAGCCATATAATCACCCAAGTGTTCAAGCATATTTGAATTGTATTTCAATTGTCTACCAAAATAAGCATTGAAGTCTTCTTGCTTAACCATAAATTTATCAAACTCATCTAAGCATGGGCTAGCAAACTTAGTAAATGGGATTTCTGCTTTGTCATATCTATAGAGAGAATTTACCTTTACTACCTGTGTCGGGTTATCAAGACCATGAGTTTCTTCAATTGGTGAAGGATTAAGATCATACATTTCTTCAACAGGCGGTAAATTAAGACCAGGTATTTCTTCAATAGGAGGTAAATTCTTAACATCTTCAGCTTTAATACCTTTTTCTTTCATAGATTTATTTTCCACTTACATATCATCAGGACTGAGAAATAGAAGACCTCTCTTCTTCGGAGTTGGTTTAGGAATAGGCTCAGGAAGTGTCTAATACGTCTCCAACGTATCTATAATTTTTGATTGCTCCATGCCATATTATCTACTATTTTGAATGTTTATGGGCTTTATTATACACTTTTATATCATTTTTGGGACTAACCTATTAACCCAGAGCCCAGTGCTAGTTTTTGTTTTTACCCTGTTTTAGGGTTTCGAAGAAAAGGAAAATCAAACGGAGTCCAATTGACCTCAAACTTCACGGAACTCATTTTTGGAAGGAAAGAAGCCCAGAAGACTTGGAGTGCACGTCGGGGGATCTGCGAGGAGGTCACGAGGCAGGGGGGCGCGCCCTCCACCCTCATGAGCCCCTCGTGGCCCCCCTGACGTATTTCTTCCGCCTATATATCTCCATACACCCTAAAAACATCCGTGATCACAATAGATCGGGAGTTCCGCCACAAGAAGCCTCCGTAGCCACCGAAAACCAATCTAGACCCGTTCCGGCACCCTCTCGAAGGGGGGAATCCTTCTCCGGCACCATCTTCATCATCCCGGTGCTCTCCATGACGAGGAGGGAGTAGTTCTCCCTCGGGGCTGAGGGTATGTACCAGTAGCTATGTGTTTGATCTATCTCTCTCTCTCTCTCGTGTTCTTGATTTGGCACGATCTTGATGTATTGCGAGCTTTGCTATTGTATTTGGATCCTATGATGTTTCTTCCCCCCTCTACTCTCTTGTAATGAATTGAGTTTCCCCTTTGAAGTAATCTTATCGGATTGAGTCTTTAAAGATTTGAGAACACTTGATGTATGTCTTGCCGAGGATATCTGTGGTGACAATGGGATATCATGTGATTCACTTGATGTATGTTTTGGTGATCAACTTGCGGGTTCCGCCCATGAACCTATGCATAGGGGTTGGCACACGTTTTCATCATGATTCTCCGGTAGAAACTTTGGGGCACTCTTTGAGGTTCTATGTGTTGGTTGAATAGATGAATCTGAGATTGTGTGATGGATATCGTATAATCATACCACGGATACTTGAGGTGACATTGGAGTATCTAGGTGACATTAGGGTTTTTGTTGATTTGTGTCTTAAGGTGTTATTCTAGTACGAACTCTAGGGCTGTTTGTGACACTTATAGGAATAGCCCAACGAATTGATTGGAAAGAATAACTTTGAGGTGGTTTCGTACCCTACCATAATCTCTTCGTTCGTTCTCCGCTATTAGTGACTTTGGAGTGACTCTTTGTTGCATGTTGAGGGATAGTTATGTGATCCAATTATGTTATCATTGTTGAGGGAACTTACACTAGCGAAAGTATGAACCCTAGGCCTTGTTTCCTATCATTGCAATACCGTTTACTCTCACTTTTATCACTTGCTACCTTGCTGTTTTTATTATTTCAGATTACAAATACCTTTATCTACTATCCATATACCACTTGTTTCACCATCTCTTCGCTGAACTATTGCACCTATACAATTTACCATTGTATTGGGTGTGTTGGGGACACAAGAGACTCTTTGTTATTTGGTTGCAGGGTTGCTTGAGAGAGACCATCTTCATCCTATGCCTTCCATGGATTGATAAACCTTAGGTCATCCACTTGAGGGAAATTTGCTACCGTCCTACAAACCTTTGCACTTGGAGGCCCAACAATGTCTACAAGAAGAAGGTTGTGTAGTAGACATCAAGCTCTTTTCTGGCGCCGTTGCCGGGGAGGCTAGGTAAGCGGCACTCACACCCCGTCAACTAAGCTCTCTTCTGGTGCCGTTGCCGGGGAGGTTAGTGCTTGAAGGCATATCTTTAGATCTTGCAATCGAGTCTTTTAGTTTCTTGTTTTATCACTAGTTTAGTTTATAAAAGAAAACTATAAAAAATGGAATTGAGTTTGTCTCATACGCTTCACCTTTTTAATATCTTTCGTGAGTATGATGGAAAGGATAATTGTGCTCAACTGCCAGAAGAAGAAATCTATAAAATGTTTGGCACTAAATATTTGAATGATGAGCATGATTGCAATGTTGTTAGTATGAATTCCTTGAATATCCATGATGCTAATGATATCCCAAGCCACAAGCTTGGGGAAGCTATGTTTGATGAAGATGATATTTTTTGTCCCCCAAGCTTTGATGAGCAAATTTACTATGATGAAAGCATGCCTCCTATCTATGATGATTATTGTGATGACACGTATGCTTTAAACAATAATGATAACCATGAAACTTTTCATCTTGATCTTAATTTTCAATCACATGATAGTTATTTTGTTGAGTTTGCTCCCACTATTATTCATGAGAAGAGTTTTGCTTGTGTGGAGAGTAGTAAATTTTCTATGCTTGTAGGTCATGAAAAGAATGCTTTAGGTGCTGGTTATATTGTTGAATTCATTCATGATGCTACTGAAAATTATTATGAGGGAGGAATATATGCTTGCATGAATTGCAATAATATCAAGTTTCCTCTCTATGTGCTTAAAGTTTTGAAGTTATGCTTGTTTTACCTTCTTATGCAAGTTGATTCTTGTTCCCACAAGTTTTTTGCTCACAAAATCCCTATTCATAGGAAGTATGTTATACTTAAATGTGCTAGCCATATTCTTCATGATGCTCTCTTTATGTTACAATTCTTATCTTTTATGTGAGCATCATTGAAATCATCATGCCTAACTAGGGGCATTAAACGATACCGCTTGTTGGGAGGCAACCCAATTTTATTTTTATTCCATGCTTTTTGTTCCTATTTAGTAATAAATAATTCTTCTAGCCTCTGTTTAGATGTGGTTTTATGCTTTTAATTAGTGTTTGTGCCAAGTAGAACCTTTGGGAAGACTTGGGGAAAGTCTTGTTGATCATGCTGTAAAAAACAGTAACTTTAGCGTCCACAAGAATTGGTGCCATTTTTATTTGGGGAGTGCTATTTAGTTAATTCTTTTTGCATATGATTAATAGATACATTCCTCAGGTCCAGCAATTTATTTGAGAATTTTATGAGTTCCAGAAGTATACGTTTGATATAGATTACTACTGACTGTTCTGTTTTTAACAGATTCTATTTTTCATGTGTTGTTTACTTATTTTTAATGAATCTATGGCTAGTAAAATAGTTTATAAACCATAGAGAAGTTGGAATACAGTAGGTTTAACACCAATATAAATAAAGAATGAGTTCATTACAGTACCTTGAAGTGGTGTTTTGTTTTCTTTCACTAACGGAGCTTACGAGTTTTCTGTTAAGTTTTGTGTTGTGAAATTTTCAAGTTTTGGGTAAGGTTTCGATGGACTATGGAATAAGGAGTGGCAACAGCCTAATCTTGGGGATGCCCATGGCACCCCCAAGATAATCTAAGGACACCTGACGGTGTCCTGGACTAGGGGGTACTCACCACGTCGTCTCCCGATCTATTAGATTGGGTCGAGGCTCCCCATAGCCGTACACTCATGGGCCAGTTCGGACAGCTGTCGCATACAAGGAAGATTCCACAAAGACTTGGCGATCAAGACAAGGAATTCTCCCCACCGGCGTATTCGGCTAGGACTCTTGTTAACCTAGGCCTCTGGTGCATTATATAAACCAGGGCCAGACTAGTCGATACAACATACACATCAACAATCATACCATAGGCTAGCTTCTAGGGTTTAGCCTCTCTGATCTCGTGGTAGATCAACTCTTGTACTATCCATATGATCAATATTAATCAAGCAGGACGTAGGGTTTTACCTCCATCGAGAGGGCCCGAACCTAGGTAAAACTTCGTGTCCCCTGCCTCCTGTTACCATCCGGCCTAGACGCACAGTTCGGGACCCCCTACCCGAGATCCGCCGGTTTTGACACCGACATTGGTGCTTTCATTGAGAGTTCCGCTGTGTGATCGACAAAAGGATTGATGGCTCGCCTGCAGATCAACTGCGACTTCGGCGTCTTCGTCACCAGTTCGACTGGTCACCTTGGTTCGACCAAGAATTGCGCCCCGTGTTCGGATCACCATGTTCGGACGAGGGCCTTCATCAAACATCAACTCCGATCTCTATCAAGATCATGGAGGAATCATCCATGGAGCTCGGGGGCTCACCGTCAACATTGCCCTCAAGCGACCGTGCTGTTTTTTTGGACAGCGAACTCGTATCTGCCGCCACCACCTCCTCGAAAATCGCTTTAACGATCACTTTGGTGAAATTGTGCTGAATTGAGTCTATAACAACCCTGGAAAATTTTGTCGAGTTCCGATGGAGGAATATCTGGCAATCCACGATATACCGGAGCCCTGTCAAATCTGGATGGGAATTTGGATGAGTTTAGGGCGTGGTGTACGGCTTCTAGCTCGGATGTCCTTTGAAAGATCCAACCGTTTATCGGCTGCGGAATTCCTATATCTACCACCTCTCAAAATTTCAGCTCGATCCGACCATCCAAACTCCGGGAACCTTCCGATTAGTGCATCACTTTTCGGATCTGTTTTCTGCGTGAAAACGAATCCGACCCAAGTTCATCTTTTTTATGAACGGGATTTCGGACATCCCTTTTGAAGGAAGTTTTTTATGGGGTATTGTGTTTTGTTCCCGAACACATCCCACTAACTTTAAGATCTTTTCAACATGATCTTCAACATCATGCTGGTGTTAACCCAGTCCGGCAATATTACTCCACGGTTGCCGACCTGCGCTAGACACGTCGTAACTTTAGCTGAGCTCAACTTCTTCGGATCATCATCTCGGCAAGCTGAACAAGAGTCCGACATCGCGAAGGATAAATCATCATCAACATCGCCGCCCCACGGATTACACGGAGCGGGCATACCGGCATCGCCGCACGGTCGCTTCATCAAGCCGGCATCGACCACGTCACGACCTGCATCGACAGAGCCGCACTATTGCTTCTTCAAGCTGGGTTCCATCACGCCGACCTACTTCCACTCATCGGCTGACGTCGAGGCTTCGACATCTCGGCTAGACCGGGGGCTTCGCCATCTCTTCATCAACCTACTCCGGACACTTCGGAGTCACTAGCCGACCAGCTCCGTCACGTTAGCTGGGCCGAGGGCTTTGCCTCGGCGAGTCAACCTTTACCAGTATTGCCATGCCGTCGTTTTATCGCCCATCAGGCAATGGGTGTGCGGAGCGAGTCCCAATTTTGGGAATCACCTTCCTTCGGATTGCTACAACAAATAAACCAGGTGCTATTAATCCCAGTATTTTTTGCTTATTTGGGTTCATTTTTCCCAAGGAATTATTACTCTGATTTGTCCATGATATGTACACAGGTCCATCAAATGGTGACCGCATTAACGACGGTCGCGTGGTGGTTCGATCAGTTTCCGTACATAGTCCGGCGAACGCCGCATCCGGAGCTCGGACCGACCTGTGAATTCAGGCTTTGCCACACCTTTACTACATCACGCCTACGCCCGGCATCGACATTGACTTTGGCGCCAGGCCATATTTCTTCTATTCCTCACTTTGCATAAATTATTTATTATGCAACATTTTTTTAATTATCATTATTACTATTATCTCCGGTTTGCACTATTTTTTGTGCACAGGAAAATGATCCGGGGATTTCGGCGTCACTCTGCCGGTCTGCATTGACCGTGCTATTTCACCACTTCGGTGTGTCGAGCTCTCCGCTCCGCCACCTCGGGACCATCTTGGGGGATGGAACCTTGCCCCGCATCAAGCTCGGACCGCGTCATCAATACCGAACACATTAACCAGCTAAGTCGCTTGCATGCTCAAAGCTTTAATTTCTAACTTGTGTTTGGTTCGACCAAGCATTATACTTTTTTGGAAAAAAGTTGCTTGTAAAAAATTTCCTTGTCCAAACTTTGTTTGTGACGCATAAATTCAAATACCCCGTTTACTTGGGGGCTTCCTTTATAAAGCTTTTCCTGTTGCATATGATTATACTTGTACGGCTTCGTTCCTTGTTCGTGTATTATGCCACAATATGCACCATATTGACTTAAGCGATTTGCAAGCTGGGTTGCCTCGCTCCTGTGTTTACCCCTACGTTCCCGATTGTTCGGCTAGGGAGTAAAGGGAGCACCTCTGCGATTATCACGATCGGGTCACCCGAGCCGGACCTCAGACTGGGTGAAGCCGAAAGCTAGCGCTCTTATAGTTTTCAATGATGGTCGGCACACAACGGAACTCATGAGTACAAAAAATCTATTGCACAAGTCTCATAATAACAATGAGCACTGAAGAAAGGTATCGGTGGGGGTACTATTTTCTTCGAAGATGCTTCTTACACTTCGCAGTAATATAGCATAAGTTCCCTGAGCGCGCTTTGTCTATTACAGCCTTATGACCTGATTGCCTGGTTATTGGAAACACCATTGATATTCTCGACAGATGGAATACATAACACTTTTTGGTCCTTGACCGAAGAGGGAGAAGCCAACGGTCGGTTAAGATGCGTTTAAAGTTCGGTTGAACAGAGATATGATATAAGTACTTCGGTAAATGCAATCATTCTTTTACCCAAGTCACTTGGGGGCTCTTAAATTTATTTGAGCCGTTTTATAATAAGTGTTCTTCTTCTTAGTCATTGCAAAGTTTTATTATTATTATTTATCACTCATTTTTTCGACGCGAGTGTGCGGTCACTAGCCGGGGAGCCTAATTTCTCTCTCCAAGCTACTAGAGTTTAGTTTGCTAAACTGGCCTAATGAGAAGTACTCCGCCCTCGGGATAGGAGGTTGAAGCCGTAGGCTGACCCGCTCGAAGTCTTGAGATAGGATGTATCATGTTAAAGCACGACAGAAGCACTTCCTTTTTCTAAGACCAATTTTCGGATTGGCACCGAACACTTGCTCTTGTTCGGACGTCATGTTTTTACTGACGTTTCTTGGTTTTCCAAGCTTTTTGGCACTTTTAAATTATTTGTGCTTTTCCAGCATTATTCTCGCAGTGCAACGCCGGACACCTTTAGGGATTCGGCAAAAACATTCTCAGATATTGCTATATATGCATCGGTTTCGAATTGTGTCTTCGGTCAATAGTTGGGTTGCCCGGCTCCTGCACTTGCTTCCTACGTTCCGTTTTGTTCGGCTAGGCGTGCAAAGGGAGAACCACTGCGATTGTGCTTCCAGCTCACATGGTTAAGCACCTTAGTGGAGAAAGCCAAAAACTGACTTTCACAATAAGCGTAAATTGGTCAGCGATCCGATGACTATGTTAAATGATGGGCAGTTCATAACATTGGCCGAAGTGTTTACGGCTTGACCCCGACTGTCACCGAACACTATCGGGGGCTATTAACTGGCCCCCCAAACTAAATCCTCAAATTTTGCTCTTACATTAGAGCTAAGGTTTAATGATCATGCTTAGCATGACAACCCAAAGAAAGGAACCGATAGCGGGACTATTTTCTTTGGAAGACATTTCTTCTATTAAACAGTAATATAACTCTCTGCGTACCTTTGTTTATAAAACCGTATGGCCAGATTGCCTTGTTTGTTGTAAATCTTTGCCCTCATAAAGGCTTTATAAAGTAGGACAAACACTCCTCGGCTACTGGCCGAGGAGGTGGAAGCCGATGGTCGGTCAACAAAGTTTTGTACAATGCGGATCCGAGCATCAATGACGTAAAGTACTTGGATACATAGAGTCATCACACATAATTTGTGATTTTACTATGGATATTAATCCTTAATTCGGCCACCCGTGCCCGCATTAAGGCTCGGGGGCTACTGGGCTTCGGGCTTATTATTTACAAATATTAAAGGGGCACATTGATCCCCTGATCTGGTGTTACCACCCGACCAATGTCTCGGGGGCTACTGCCTTGCTTGTCCAATGCAGAAAATTTTATGTGCAATATAGTTTCTGAGGAGATTTTGATCCTCAGGTTGGTCAGCCGCACCCAACCCGAGTCTCGAGGACTGAGCACGCCGTTTTTAGTGTCCCGAAGCATTCTGCCGAGCTTGGACTTGATCCTCAGGCCGATTTTGCAAATCAACCTGAGTCTCAGGGGCTACTGGGATCGGCGGTCTTACGTCATCCTTCAGGTGCATCTCGGGTTTTAGACTGATACACACCTTGAGGGCTACTGGCTATATATCTCGGCAGAGAATAAATTGCACCAATAAAAAATATTCACAAAAATCGGCCCACATTCGGGGTGGTGCACCACCTCGGAAGTAGCCCGACATAAAGCTCAGGCGCTAGTGGCTGGCTCCATAGAGGGCATTTCTGACATTAAGCTCGGCTAAACTCCTTCAAACTTCTTTGAACCGAGGTGATTTACGACACCTCGGATATAGTCCGGCGTTGGAGCTCGGATACAGTCCGGCGTTGGAGCTCGGATATACAGTCCGGCGTTAGAGCTCGGATACATAGTCCAGCGTTGGAGCTCGGATACATTCCGGCGTTAGAGCTGGGAAGCGGTCCGGCGTTGGTGCTCAGTTGGAAAAGATACCTCGAATACAGTCCGGCATTGGAGCTCGGACGCAAGAGGACGCTGCCGCCCGGGAACAACTTCAAACCCGAGGTGTGGCCTAAAAATAACAAGGCATTGGTTAAGGCCAGAAACTTCGACGTGTAAACTCGTCGAATGCATTTCGGCGATCCTCAAGATCGAAGATAAAGAAGATTTGTGGAACCAGTTTTCAAGACCGACGACCGAAGATGAAGAACAGTTCGGAAGAATCGAGAAGCGTCCCTAACTTGAAGACCGGTTCAGGGGGCTACTGACGCTGTCCTGGACTAGGGGGTACTCACCACTTCGTCTCCCGATCTATTAGATTGGGTCGAGGCTCCCCATGGCCGTATACTCATGGGCCAGTTCGGACCGCTGCCGCATACAAGGAAGATTCCACAAAGACTTGGCGATCAAGACAAGGACTTCTCCCCACCGGCGTATTCGGCTAGGACTCTTGTTAACCTAGGCCTCTGGTGCATTATATAAACCAGCGCCAGGCTAGTCGATACAACATACACATCAACAATCATACCATAGGCTAGCTTCTAGGGTTTAGCCTCTCCGATCTCGTGGAATATCAACTCTTGTACTACCCATATCATCAATATTAATCAAGCAAGACGTAGGGTTTTACCTCCATCGAGAGGGCCCGAACCTGGGTAAAACTTCGTGTCCCCTGCCTCCTGTTACCATCCGGCCTAGATGCACAGTTCGGGACCCCCTACCCAAGATCCGCCGGTTTTGACACCAACAACACCTAAAAGCCAAAGCTTGGGGATGCCCCGGAAGGCATCCCCTCTTTCGTCTTCGTTCATCGGTAACTTTACTTGGAGCTATATTTTTATTCACCACGTGATATGTGTTTTGCTTGGAGCATCAATTTATTTTGTTAGAATTTTCTTGCTGTTATTTAGAACAATGTTTTGCCTCTTTTGTTTCAATAAAAGTGGCATTGATAGCCTTTACTATGCCTATTTTAGAAGTCCACATGTTGCTGTTTGAAAACAGAAAGTTTACTGCTGTTATAATAATTCCCTAGAAAATTCAGAATGTGATAAAATGTTGAAACCTTTTGCATATTAAGATCTGATAAATTTACTACAGTGGAAATTTTATTTCATAATTTTTGGAGTTATGGAAGTATGGATGTTGCTGCATTCTTTACAGACTGTCCTGTTTAGGCAGATTGCTGTTATGTTTGCATTGTTCGCATATGTTTGCTTCTTTAATGATTCTATTCGAGGATAGGACTATTAAATATGTAGATACATTTAGTATGCAATGTTGAATAATAATTTTAGTGATTTGCTACAGTAGAGTATGATAAGGTTTTGGCAATGGCTTATACTAACTTATCTCACGAGTCCTTGTTGAGTTTTGTGTGGATGAAGCTTTTGAGATTTAGGGAGACTGTGATATGAGAGGAATTAAGGAGACACAAAAGCTCAAGCTTGGGGATTCCAAGGCATCCCAAGATAATATTTCAAGAAGTCTCAAGCGTCTAAGCTTGGGGATGCCCCGGTTGGCATCCCACCTTTCTTCTTCAACAACTATCGGTTAGTTTCGGTTGATCCTAAGTTTTTGCTTCTTCACATGATGTTTGCCATTCTTAGAATGTCATTTTATTTTGCTTTTTGCTGTTTGAATAAAATACCAAGATCTGAAATTATTAAATGTTAGAGAGTCTTCACATAGTTGCATAATTATTCAACTACTCATTGATCTTCACTTATATCTTTCGGAGTAGTTTGTTGTTGCTCTAGTGCTTCACTTATATCTTTTAGAGCATGGTGGTAGTTTTATTTTGAAGAAATAGATGAACTCTCATGCTTCACTTAGATTATTTTGAGAGTCTTAAATAGCATGGTAATTTGCTTAAAATCCTAATATGCTAGGTATTCCAAGAATAGTAAAAACTTTCATATAGAGTATTGAATACTAAGAGAAGTTTGATGCTTGATGATTGTTTTGAGATATGGAGATGGTGATATTAGAGTCATGCTAGTTGAGTAGTTGTGAATTTGAGAAATACTTGTGTTAAAGTTTGTGATTCCCGTAGCATGCACGTATGGTGAACCATTATGTGATGAAGTCGGAGCATGATTTATTTTTTGATTGTCTTCCTTATGAGTGGCGGTCGGGGACGAGCGATGGCTTTTCCTACCAATCTATCCCCCTAGGAGCATGCGTGTAATACTTTGCTTTGATAACTTGTAGATTTTTGCAATAAGTATATGAGTTCTTTATGACTAATGTTGAGTCCATGGATTATACGCACTCTCACCCTTCCACCAATGCTAGCCTCTCTAGTACCGTGCACCTTTCGCTGGTACCATAAACCCACCATTTATCTTCCTCAAAACAGCTACCATACCTACCTATTATGGCATTTCCATAGCCATTCTGAGATATATTGCCATACAACTTTCCACCGTTCCGTTTATTATGACACGCTCCATCATTGTCACATTGCTATGCATCATCATGTAGTTGACATTGTATTTGTGGCAAAGCCACCGTTCATAATTCTTCCATACATGTCACTCATGAGTCATTGCACATCCCGGTACACCGCCGGAGGCATTCATATAGAGTCATATATTGTTCTAAGTATCGAGTTGTAATTCTTGAGTTGTAAGTAAATAAAAGTGTGATGATCATCATTATTAGAGCATTGTCCCAGTCAGGAAAGGATGATGGAGACTATGATTCCCCCATAAGTCGGGATGAGACTCCAGACGAAAATAAATAAATAAAGGAGGCCAAAGAAGCCCAAATAAAAAAAGAGGACATAAAAAAAAGAGAAGGCCCAAAAAAATGAGATAAAAAGAGAGAAGGGGCAATGCTACTATCCTTTTACCACACTTGTGCTTCAAAGTAGCACCATGATCTTCATGATAGAGAGTCTCCTATGTTGTCACTTTCATATACTAGTGGGAATCTTTCATCATAGAACCTGGCTTGTATATTCCAATGATGGGCTTCCTCAAAATGCCCTAGGTCTTCGTGAGCAAGCGAGTTGGATGCACACCCACTAGTTTCTTTTGTTGAGCTTTCATACATTTATAGCTCTAGTGCAGCCATTGCATGGCAATCCCTACTCACTCACATTGATATCTATTGATGGGAATCTCCATAGCCCGTTGATACGCCTAGTTGACGTGAGACTATCTTCTCCCTTTTTGTCTTCTCCACAACCACCATTCCATTCCACCTATAGTGCTATGTCCATGGCTCACGCTCATGTATTGCGTGAAGATTGAAAAAGTTTGAGAACATCAAAAGTATGAAACAATTGCTTGGATTGTCATCAGGGTTGTGCATGATTTAAATATTTTGTGTGGTGAAGATGGAGCATAGCCAGACTATATGATTTTGTAGGGATAGCTTTCTTTAGCCATGTTATTTTGAGAAGACATGATTGCTAAGTTAGTATGCTTGAAGTATTATTATTTTTATGCCAATATTAAACTTTTGTCTTGAATCTTTCGAATATGAATATTCATACCACAATTAAGAAGAATTACATTAAAATTATGCCAAGTAGCACTCCGTATCAAAAATTCTGTTTTTATCATTTACCCACTCGAGGACGAGCAGGAATTAAGCTTGGGGATGCTGATACGTCTCCAATGTATCTATAATTTTTGATTGCTCCATGCTATATTATCTACTGTTTTGAATGTTTATGGGCTTTATTATACACTTTTATACCATTTTTGGGACTAACCTATTAACCCAGAGCCCAGTGCCAGTTTCTATTTTTACCCTGTTTTAGGGTTTCGAAGAAAAGGAAAATCAAATAGAGTCCAATTGACCTGAAACTTCACAGAACTCATTTTTGGAAGGAAAGAAGCCCAGAAGACTTGGAGTGTACATCAGGGGATCTGCGAGGAGGTCACGAGGCAGGGAGGCGCGCCCACCCCTGGGCGCGCCCTCCACCCTCGTGAGCCCCTCATGGCCCCCCTGTCGTATTTCTTCCGCCTATATATCTCCATACACCCTAAAAACATCCATGAGCACAATAGATTGGGAGTTCCACCGCCAGAAGCCTCCGTAGCCACTGAAAACCAATCTAGGCCCGTTCCGGCACCCTGCCAGAGGGGGAATCCTTATCCGGTGGCCATCTTCATCATCCCGGTGCTCTCCATGACGAGGAGGGAGTAGTTCTCCCTCGGGGCTGAGGGTATGTACTAGTAGCTATGTGTTTGATCTCTCTCTCTCGTGTTCTTGATTTGGCACGATCTTGATGTATCGCGAGCTTTGCTATTGTATTTGGATCCTATGATGTTTCTCCCCCCCCCCTCTACTCTCTTGTAATGAATTGCTTTTCCCCTTTGAAATAATCTTATCGGATTGAGTCTTTAAAGATTTGAGAACACTTGATGTATGTCTTGCCATGGATATCTGTGGTGACAATGGGATATCACGTGATTCACTTGATGTATGTTTTGGTGATCAACTTGCGGGTTCCGCCCATGAACCTATGCATAGGGGTTGGCACACGTTTTCATCGTGATTCTCTGGTAGAAACTTTGGGGAACTCTTTGAGGTTCTATGTGTTGGTTGAATAGATGAATCTGAGATTGTGTGATGCATATCGTATAATCATACCCATGGATACTTGAGGTGACATTGGAGTATCTAGGTGACATTAGGGTTTTAGTTGATTTGTGTCTTAAGGTGTTATTCTAGTACGAACTCTAGGGCTGTTTGTGACACTTATAGGAATAGCCCAATGGATTGATTGGAAAGAATAACTTTGAGGTGGTTTCGTACCCTACCATAATCTTTTCGTTCGTTCTCCGCTATTAGTGACTTTAGAGTGACTCTTTGTTGCATGTTGAGGGATAGTTATGTGATCCAATTATGTTATCATTGTTGAGGGAACTTACACTAGCGAAAGTATGAACCCTAGGCCTTGTTTCCTATCATTGCAATACCGTTTACGCTCACTTTTATCACTTGCTACCTTGCTGTTTTTATTATTTCAGATTACAAATACCTTTATCTACTATCCATATACCACTAGTTTCACCATCTCTTCGCCGAACTAGTGCACCTATACAATTTACCATTGTATTGGGTGTGTTGGGGACACAAGAGAATCTTTGTTATTTGGTTGCAGGGTTGCTTGAGAGAGACCATCTTCATCCTACGCCTCCCACGGATTGGTAAACCTTAGGTCATCCACTCGAGGGATATTTGCTACTGTCCTACAAACCTCTGCACTTGGAGGCCCAACAACGTCTACAAGAAGAAGGTTGTGTAGTAGACATCAGTGTCCAATTATTTTCATTTGTCAACATATTATTCAATAGAATTTCAGCTTCATCCGGTGTTCTTTCCCTGAAAACAGAACCAGCACAACTATCCAGGTAATCTCTGGAAGCATCGGTTAGTCCATTATAAAAGATATCAAGTATTTCATTTTTCTTAAGAGGATGATCAGGCAAAGCATTAAGTAATTGGAGAAGCCTCCCCCAATCTTGTGGGAGACTCTCTTCTACAATTTGCAAAAAATTATATATATCCCTCAAAGCAGCTTGTTTCTTATGAGCAGGGAAATATTTAGCAGAGAAGTAATAAATCATATCCTGTGGACTACGCACACAACCAGGATCAAGAGAATTAAACCATATCTTAGCATCACCCTTTAATGAGAATGGAAATATTTTAAGGATATAAAAGTAACGAGTTCTCTCATCTTTAGTGAACAGGGTGGCTATATCATTTAATTTAGTAAGATGTGCCACAACAGTTTCAGATTCATGGCCATGAAAAGGATCATATTCAACCAAAGTAATTATATCAGGATCAACAGAGAATTCATAATCCTTATCGGTAACATAGATAGGTGAAGTAGAAAAAGCAGGGTCAGGTTTCATTCTAGCATTAAGAGATTGCTGCTTCCATTTAGCTAATAACCTATTGAGTTCGTATCTATCTTTGCAAGCTAAAATAGCTAAAGCAGCTTCTTTTTCAACAACATAACCCTCAGGAATAACAGGTGATTCATAATCATTGGAGGGAGAGTCTTCATTATCACTTTCATCAATATTATTAGATTCAATATTTTCACTCTCTCTAACCCAAGCAAGTTGTTCATCAAGAAATTCACTAAGTAGCACAGTAGTATCAAGCATAGAAGTAGTTTCATCATAAGTATCATGCATAGCAGAAGTGGCATCATCAATAACATGCGACATATCAGAATGAATAGCAGAAGCAGGTTTAGGTGTCGCAAGCTTACTCAAAACAGAAGGTGAATCAAGTGTAGAGCTAGACGGCAGTTCCTTACCTCCCCTCGTAGTTGAGGGATAAATCTTGGTTTTTGGATCTCTCAAGTTCTTCATAATGATAAGCAGATATAAATCCCAAGTGACTCAAAGAATAGAGCTATGCTCCCCGGCAACGGCACGAGAAAATAGTCTTGATAACCCACAAGTATAGGGGATCGCAACAGTTTTCGAGGGTAGAGTATTCAACCCAAATTTATTGTTTCGACACAAGGGGAGCCAAAGAATATTCTCAAGTATTAGCAGCTGAGTTGTCAATTCAACCACACCTGGAAACTTAATATCTGCAGCAAAGTATTTAGTAGCAAAGTAATATGATAGTAGTGGTAACGGTAGCAAAATTAATGTTTTTGGTATTTTGTAGTGATGATAGCAATAGCAATGGAAAAGTAAATAAGCGAAGAACAATGTATGGAAAGCTCGTAGGCAATGGATCAGTGATGGAGAATTATGCCGGATGCGGTTCATCATGTAACAGTCATAACCTAGGGTGACACAGAACTAGCTCCAATTCATCAATGTAATGTAGGCATGTATTCAGAATATAGTCATACGCGCTTATGGAAAAGAACTTGCATGACATCTTTTGTCCTACCCTCCCGTGGCAGCGGGGTCCTAGCGAAAACTAAGGGATAGTAAGGCCTCCTTTTAATAGAGTACCGGACCAAAGCATTAACGCATAGTGAATACATGAACTCCTCAAACTACGGTCATCATCGGTAAGTATCCCGATTATTGTCACTTCGGGGTTAACGGATCATAACACATAATAGGTGACTATAGACTTGCAAGATAGGATCAAGAACTCTCATGTATTGATGAAAACATAATAGGTTCAGATCTGAAATCATGGCACTCGGGCCCTAGTGACAAGCATTAAGCATAGCAAAGTCATAGCAACATCAATCTCAGAACACAGTGGATACTAGGGATCAAACCCTAACAAAACTAACTCGATTACATGATAAATCTCATCCAACACATCACCGCCCAGCAAGCTTACGATGGAATTACTCACACACGGCGGTGAGCATCATGAAATTGGTGATGGAGGATGGTTGATGATGATGATGATGGCGACGGATTCCCCTCTCCGGAGCCCCGAACGGACTCCAGATCAGCCCTCCCGAGAGTTTTTAGGGCTTGGCGGCGGCTCCGTATCGTAAAATGCGATAAATCCTTCTTCTCTATTTTTTTCTCCCCGAAAGCAAATATATAGAGTTGGAGTCAAGGTCGGAGGAGCTCCAGGAGGCCCACGAGGTAGGGGGCGCGCCCCCACCCTCGTGGCTAGGGTGTGGCCCCCTGGTCTTCATCTTTTGCAAGGATTTTTTATTATTTCCGAAAAGATGTTCCGTGAAGTTTCAGGTCATTTTGAGAACTTTTGTTTCTACACATAAATAACACCATGGTAATTTTACTGAAAACAGCGTCGGTCCGGGTTAGTTCCATTCAAATGATGCAAGTTAGAGTCCGAAACAAGGGCAAAAGTGTTTGGAAAAGTAGATACGACGGAGACGTATCAAGGCAATCCACTGACACCACACTGGAGTAGGGTATTACACCGCAAGGTGGCCGGAACCAGTATAAACCCTTGTGTCTCTTGTTCCTTGGGTTCTTCGAGCTAGGCCGTGAGACTGTTGAGCGAGCGAACTAGGGAGAGAGTGTTGTTCGTGCGCACCCCAGAGTTCGAACCTCAAGGGTTAGCCGAAACCCGCAATCCGACACTTACAAAACTGAAATGCAGGAAGTCTTCAAACGATTTTCCTCGAGGGCTTCAACCAACTTTGATGTGAAGATCAAGCACATCAGAAGTGACAATGGGACCGAGTTCAAGAATACTGGTCTTGATGAATATCTTGATGAACTTTGTATTTCTCACGAGTTATCTGCTCCTTATACTCCTCAGCAGAATGGCGTCGTGGAGCGCAAGAACAGGACTCTTATTGAGATGGCTCACACTATGCTTGATGAATACAAGACGCCTCCTCGCTTCTGACATGAGGCAATTGATACTGCATG
This sequence comes from Triticum urartu, assembly GCF_003073215.2. NCBI lineage: Eukaryota > Viridiplantae > Streptophyta > Magnoliopsida > Poales > Poaceae > Triticum > Triticum urartu. The sequence continues at coordinate 638,573,033 of NC_053024.1, forward strand.
CCACATCATCAACAGGGTATATCTTCACAAATTCTTTAGAAAGACCTCATATGAACTCCTCACTTACAAGAAACCCAATGTGAGTTATTTCTAAGTCTTCGGTGCTAAATGTTGGATTAGAGATCCACATCACAATTCTAAATTTGCACCAAAAGAACATGAAGGTTTTATGCTTGGTTACGGAAAGGACTCGCACACCTACAAAGTCTTCAACACCTATCACCACAAGGTTGTTGCAACTGTAGATGTGCGGTTCGATGAAACTAATGGCTCACAAACAGAGCACCTACCTCCTGTGCTAGATGAAATATCACCTGAGGAATCCATTAAGTTCAAGGCTACAGAGGATGTCATTCCTACCCAAGAATCTGCTGAAGAAGTCATTCCAGAACATGAAGAACATCATGCTAATGCACCTGAAGAAAATGGCTCGGAAGAAAATGCTTAGCCCCCTCAACATCGTCAACCCGCTCATCCTCACGTTGCTAATGAAGTGTAGATTGAGAGAATCATTAACGACATTAAAGCACTAGGTCCTCTCACATGCTCAAAAGCTTCACATTAGTCGAACTTTTGTGGGCACTTTGCTTTTTTCTCTATCACAGAGCCCACCAAAGTAGATGAGGCATTTCTGGAGCCTGAGTGGATTCAAGCAATGGAATAGGAATTACATCAATTCGAGCTCAACAATGTCTAGGAGCTTGTTAAGTGACCAGACCCATGCAAGCACAATATCATCGACACCAAATGGATCTACCACAACAAGCAAGATGAAAATGACCTTGCGGTGAGGAATAAGGCACGACTTGTAGCTCAAGGCTACACACAGGTTGAAGGAATTGATTTCGATGAAACTTTTGCACCTGTTGCTAGACTTGAGGTTATTCGCATATTGCTTGCTTATGCTAACCATCATAATATCATCTTATATCAAATGGATGTGAAAAGTGGATTCCTCAATGGTAAGTTTGAGGAAGAAGTATATGTTTCTCAACCCCCAGGTTTTGAAGATCCAAAGCATCTTGACAAAGTCTTCAGACTCAACAAGGCCCTATATGGCCTCAAGCAGGCCCCTCGGGCGTGGTATGATACTTTGAAGGAATTCCTCGTGAAGAAAGGCTTCAAACCCGGTTCACTTGACCCAAATCTTTTCACCAGAACCTATGATGATGAATTATTCGTGTGCCAAATCTATGTTGATGATATTATCTTTGGTTGTACTAACCAACGTTACACTGACGAGTTTGCCTATATGATGAGTGAGGAATATCAAATGTCTATGATGGGAGAATTGAAATTCTTCTTAGGTCTTCAAATTTGTCAACAACACAACGACATCTTCATATCTCAGGAGAAATACCTCAAGGTTGTGTTAAGGAAATTCGGCATGCAAGATTGCAAAGGCGTCAAAATCCCTAGGCCCACAAATGGCCATCTATGCACTGAAGAAAATGGTATAGACTTGGATCAAAAGGTATACCACTCCACGATTGGTTCTTTATTGTAGCTATGTGCATCTAGGCTAGATATTATGCTAAGTGTTTGCATGTGTGCCCGTTTTGAAGCTACACCGAAGGAATCACATCATAAGGTTGTGAAGCATATTCTTCGATATCTAGCTCACACACCAACACTTGGATTATGGTATCTCAAGGGCTCGACTTTTGATCTCATTGGATATTCTGACTCTGACTATGCTGGTGATTGTGTGGACCGCAAGTCAACATCAGTCACATGCCATTTCCTTGGACGATCCTTAGTATGTTGGTCCTCGAAGAAGCAGAATTGTGTATCACCCTGTACTTCTGAAGTTGAGTACATTGCTGCTGGTTCGTGCTGTGCTCAATTGCTATGGATGAAGCAAACCCTCAAGGACTACGGCATCAATGCGAAAAATGTGCCACTCTACTGTGACAATGAGAGTGCCATGAAGATTGCTCATAACCCAGTTCAGCACTCGAAGACAAAGCACATCCAGATTTGTCATCATTTTCTTTGTGATCATGTGTTGAAGGGCGACATCTCTATCGAGCACGTGAAGACTGAAGAACATCTAGCCGATATCTTCCGAAAGACCTTGGATGAGAAGAGATTTAACAAGTTGCGGTGTGAGCTAAATATCTTAGAATCTTCGAATGTTCTTTGAAAAGGACACACATCCTAACACTTATGCAAATTTGATGACTTAGATGTGGAACACAGAAGTAACGTTTTTCTTCAATCAATGAAGACTAACCCTCTAAGTGTGAAGAAGTTAACGAAGAATTTGTTTCTCAGAGCCCTACGACAATTGTACGCGGCGTCTGAAATCATCATTCTTATACGGTGGGTCTCGCCACTAACAAAAGTTGAAAATCTTCAATTTGAGTATTTCTTCATTGTGAAATTCCTCAGTCATTCAAATTCTTCAACTTTGCATAGTCTCCACTCTTTCCGTTTGTGTTCTTCATTGGCTATATATAAAATGTGTTTTCACTCCTCTACAACATTCACTTATTGCTAAATCTTCAAGTTGACTTTTCTGCTAAGTGAATGTGATCGGACCCTTCCCCCTCTATGCTAAAATCAACCCAGTATGTTCACAAATTCTTCATATGCGTTCTATTGGAAACCCATTCAAAATCTTCACTGTGTCCTTGTCAGCTGAAGAATTTGCGAACGAAACATTAAAATTTTCATATCTCAATTTCCGGCTTTTGCCGCTCAAACCGGTTCACATCCCATGATATGATTATTCTATTCACCCACGATCTCACCTGATCTCCACCTCACTGTACATGGGTGACACATGTCACTAGGATGAGAAGGGCCAGGGGCACGTTCGTCCAATTTCTTCGGGCGAGCGGTTTTTCACCTTGGCTATAAATACCCATCTCTCTCGTCACACTTCATTTACCCTGCTCTACCTCACTCCCCTTGCTCGAGGCTGCCGCTACTCTCATCATTGCCGGTGAAGAAGAGCTTCACTGCCTCAACATCGTCGCCATCGTACTCGCGTCAGCCACGGAAATCTTCACTCTGTCACCGCCGTAGCTGTCTTCCGCCGCCAAGTTAGGGCGTGGAATATCTGAACGGATGAAATTCACATCTACACTTCCCAGTTCGTCGTGTTCTTAGTCAAGGGTAAATAAAATCTAATTTTACTGCCCTTGTTGATTCTGATGATTTTCACAAAATCTTCAAAAGGTGTTTATTCCTCAACTTCCCACTAGTTAAACACCTCATATGTCTGTTCTTGATCTATTTCTCTCAGCAATGTTTTTCTTCAAGATTCCTCAATTGTGTGGATTTTTCAATCTATACAACTCTGGAACCTAAGTCAAAGACCGCTTAGTGAAATTCCTCAAGGCACTTTCTGGTCAAATTCCTCAAGCTTGTTCTGTTTTTGAAAAACTTCTGAGAACGCATGTGACCTCTCTGAATTCTTCGCACCTATACTCTGTTCACAGGTACTCATATCTACTGCTGAATCACTAGGTTCTCATCAACTTCACTGATTTGTAGCATTCCTCTAAGACAGATTGCATACCTCTTCAGAGAAGTGACTTGTTCAAATTCCTCAGGTGAAGAAAATGGCTGACGGCAAGAAACCTCAAAAGGGAGGAAAGAGATTAGAAGTCAACACAACATTTGAGATCCCTGATGACATCTATGCAGGGTACTGCACACCAGCTGAAGAAACCAAGAATGAGCGCAAGCTGCGCATACAGAAGATTGAGAGGAGATGGGAACGGGAATGAAGGGAGTATAGATATGTAACTCCCAAATACATGAAGAAATTCGCGTTACACCCTCCTTGCCCAAGAACTCCGTTGGCACCTGGTCAAATTGCAGATCCCACTAGCCACAAGCGCGGCGAGGACTATCCTCATGAATGGGCCAAGAGGCAAGCCAAATTGTCCAAAGTGGCCAAGGAAGCAGTGAGGAAATTCAACAAATACTCTGCTGCTGCTGAGGCCTCTGCTAGCAAGCCTAAGAAGGCTATGCCCAAGAAGCCTGCACACAAGCCAAGTGCCTCTGCTTCAATGCCCTCATGGCCAAGCTCCCCAGCAATGCCCTCACGGCCCAGCTCTTCAAAGCCCTCATAGCAAATTCCTCAAGCAGCTCCAGTTCCCTCTGCTGCAAAATCTTCAGCTACTCCTACAATGTCCTCAGCACCTGTGCACCTCGTCTCGTGCCAAAGGACCACTAGCATCTCAATTGCTTCAGGAGCCTCTACAAGTTCCTCAGCTCCTCTTCAGTCCTCAACAGGCCCAACTTTGCTGAAGATTAAGGCCACTGCTGGACGAGGCACAAGGCCCAGTCCTCACAAGAAGTAGGTCGCCTTCCAAGTTCTGTCTAGTGAAGACGAGGCTGATGATGAAGAATTAGAAGAAATCATTAGACACAGACAGCACGGGCCACTAGAGCCAAAGGTAGCAATGTGCCTCTTCTGCTGAATCCAACTTGATCCTTGAGTACAATGATCTCTGGCACAAGGACCTCAACACTTCGATGCCTGATTTCAAACTCACACTTGGCCATAATCACATGTTGACAGCCTTCATAGGCGAATAAAAATGGAAGTTTGAAAAGGCCAGGAAGCTGAAGAAACCTCAGTACAAGAAGGAGCGTTTTCTGAAGAAGCACGTTGTCAAAATGACAACTGATGAACTTGTGGCCATGCAAGCTGAGATCAAAGGACTCGGTGATGAATTTGATGCATATCGTGCAGATTGGCTAGGAGCCAAAGTCAGATTCGTCAAGATGGCGAAGGGATTCACCTCCAATGTTGCAGCCCTAGTGCAACATGAAATTCCTCAGGCTGAAGCATCTGCTCAGCCTACTGAAGAGCATGCCAGCACCGCTGACGAAAACCAGGTTGCTGAAGAAACTAAAAGCACCAGGGTTGATGAAGACACTCCAGCCGCTGAAGAAACTGCCAGGGCAACCTCTAGTGTTGCGCCTGTAGAACAAGCCAGGCATGTTGAAGCATCTGCTACAGCACCTAAAGAGATTAACCAAGCCAGGACAACTGCATCAGTTGTTCCTGAAGAAACTGAACCAATTTCCTCTGCTCCTCCTGCACCAACTACAAGCATCAACCTTCCTTTTGCATCAGAAGTGAAGAAAACCAAGGCTGCAGAGCGAGCAGCTGTGAAGAAAAGGAAAGCATCTGCTTCCTTAGAGTCTTCCGCTCCAAAGAAGGCGAAGACTTTGACAAGCTCCGATGAAAATCCTATAGATGTTGTTCCTCTGTCAAGCATGCCATTAAAGGAGATTGTTCCCTTTGGTGAAGAATATGTGATTCCCAATGAATCAGATGAAGAAGATCCTTCTCCTGCTTCGTCAGCGTTGTTGGATGAAGAAATTGAAGTGGATAGCATCCCTTCAACCCCACTGGTTTCATCACCTATGCCTCAGTTCACTACTAAAGAGGCCGACGTTGAAGAAATAGATGAGGAAGATGAAGATGTGGATATTGGGTGCACCACTCCTATTCTGAATGATGACTACTGGGAAAGTCATCACCCCAATTCACCACTGTTTATACATATGCAATAGATTCCTCAGTCCCCAATTCAGACCGAAGAAATCCACACGGGATCTGAAGAACTCCAAGCATCTCTCCTCACTATACCTGAAGAAGTTCCAGCCACTAGCGCTGATGAAAATGTTGCTGTTGAGATGGAGGCCAAGGCTGCTGAAGAAATTCCCACTGAAATTCCTCAGCCTGTGCCTCAAGAAACTGTGATTCAAGAGGCTGGGATGGCAACCACTGCAAATCATCAACCCAAGCCTCAGAATCCTCACTCCAAGAAGTAGAAGTTCAAAGCTGATGACTTCTTTGCTGAGTACTTCATGGACTATAATCCATATGACTCTGCAAGACTTAGACGCAAGCGTTTCTGGACAGAAAGCCAAATGAATTTCTATTCTTCACTGCTATTAGACAAGGACAAGATCTTTGACCATGAGCAAATTCCTCATGTGGACATAGATTCGCTGCCCTGCTTCACTCCAGTCCTCAGTGTTCTGAAGGAAATATGCCCTAGAGGCAATAATAAAGTTATTATTTATTTCCTTATATAATGATAAATGTTTATTATTCATGCTAGAATTGTATTAACCGGAAACATAATACATGTGTGAATACATAGACAAACAGAGTGTCACTAGTATGCCTCTACTTGACTAGCTCGTTAATCAAAGATGGTTATGTTTCCTAACCATGGACAAAAAGTTGTTATTTGATTAACGGGATCACATCATTAGGTGAATGATCTGATTGACATGACCCATTCCATTAGCTTAGCACCCGATCGTTTAATATGTTGCTATTGCTTTCTTCATGACTTATACATGTTCCTATGACTATGAGATTATGCAACTCCCGTTTGCCGGAGGAACACTTTGGGTGCTACCAAACGTCACAACGTAACTGGGTGATTATAAAGGAGCATTACAGGTGTCTCCAAAGGTAGATGTTGGGTTGGCGTATTTCGAGATTAGGATTTGTCACTCCGATTGTCGGAGAGGTATCTCTGGGCCCTCTCGGTAATGCACATCACATAAGCCTTGCAAGCATTGCAACTAATGAGTTAGTTGCGAGATGATGTATTACGGAACGAGTAAAGAGACTTGCCGGTAACGAGATTGAACTAGGTATTGGATACCGACGATCGAATCTTGGGCAAGTAACATACCGATGACAAAGGGAACAACGTATGTTGTTATGCGGTCTGACCGAGAAAGATCTTCGTAGAATATCTAGGAGCCAATATGGGCATCCAGGTCCCGCTATTGGTTATTGAGTGGAGACATGTCTCGGTCATGTCTACATTGTTCTCGAACCCGTAGGGTCCGCACGCTTAAGGTTACGATGACAGTTATATTATGAGTTTATGCATTTTGATGTACCGAAGGTTGTTCGGAGTCCCGAATGTGATCACGGACATGACGAGGAGTCTCGAAATGGTCGAGACGTAAAGATTGATATATTGGAAGCCTATGTTTGGACATCGGAAGTGTTCCGGGTGAAATCGGGATTTTACCGGAGTACCGGGAGGGTTACCGGAACCCCCCGGGAGCCATATGGGCCTTCATGGGCCTTAGTGGAAAGGAGAAAGGGGCAGCCCAAGGTGGCTGCGCCACTTCCCCCTCCCCTAGTCCTATTAGGACTAGGAGAAGGTGGCCGGCCCCCCTCTCTCCCTTCCCCTCCGAGGAATCCTAGTTGGACTAGGATTGGGGGGAGGAATCCTACTCCCAGAGGGAGTAGGACTCTCCTGCGCCTCCCCTCCTTGGCCGGCCAGCCCCCCCCCCTTGGCTCCTTTATATATGGAGGCAGGGGCACCTCTAGACACACAAGTTGATCCACGTGATCTATTCCTTAGCCGTGTGCGGTGCCCCCTGCCACCATATACCTCGATAATACTGTAGCGGAGTTTAGGCAAAGCCCTGCTGCTGTAATACATCAAGATCGTCACCACGCCGTAGTGCTGACGGAACTCTTCCCCGACACTTTGCTGGATCGGAGTCCGGGGATCGTCATCGAGCTGAACGTGTGCTCGAACTCAGAGGTGCCGTAGTTTCGGTGCTTGATCGGTTGGATCGTGAAGACGTACGACTACTTTCTCTACGTCGTGTCATCGCTTCCGCAGTCGGTCTGCGTTGGGTACGTAGACAACACTCTCCCCCTCGTTGCTATGCATCACATGATCTTGCGTGTGCGTAGGAAATTTTTTGAAATTACTACAAAACCCAACAGTGGCATCCGAGCCTAGGTTTTTATGGTTTGATGTTATATGCACGAGTAGAACACAAGTGAGTTGTGGGCGATATAAGTCATACTGCTTACCAGCATGTCATACTTTGGTTCGGCGGTATTGTTGGATGAAGCGGCCCGGACCGACATTACGCGTACGCTTACGCGAGACCGGTTCTCCCGACGTGCTTTGCACAAAGGTGGCTAGCGGGTGACAGTTTCTCCAACTTTAGTTGAACCGAGTATGGCTATGCCCGGTCCTTGCGAAGGTTAAAATGGAGTCTATTTGACAAACTATCGTTGTGGTTTTGATGCGTAGGTGAGATTGGTTCTTACTTAAGCCCGTAGCAGCCACGTAAAACTTGCAACAACAAAGTAGAGGACGTCTAACTTGTTTTTGCAGGGCATGTTGTGATGTGATATGGTCAAAACGTGATGAGATATAAGTTGTTGTATGAGATGATCATGTTTTGTTAAAGTTATCGGCAACTGGCAAAAGCCTTATGGTTGTCTCTTTATTGCATAAGATGCAAGCGCCAAATAATTGCTTTACTTTATCGCTATGCGATAGCAATAGTTGCAAGAGCAATAGTTGGCGAGACGACCGTGTGACGACACATTGATATAGATCAAGATGATGGAGATCATGGTGTCATGCCGGCGACGATAGAGATCATGACAGTACTTTGGAGATGGAGATCAAAGGCGCAAGATGATGATGGCCATATCATGTCACATATTTTGATTGCATATGATGTTTATCTTTCATACATCTTATTTTGCTTAGTTTGACGGTAGCATTTTAAGATGATCTCTCACTAATTATCAAGAAGTGTTCTCCCTGAGTATGCACCGTTGCGAAAGTTCTTCGTGCTGAGACACCACGTGATGATCGGGTGTGATAGGCTCTATGTTCAAATACAACGGGTGCAAAACAGTTGCACACGCGGAATACTCAGGTTATACTTGACGAGCCAAGCATATACAGATATGGCCTCGGAACACGGAGACCGAAAGGTCGAGCGTGAATCATATAGTAGATATGATCAACATAGTGATCATCACCAATGAAACTGCTCCATCTCACGTGATGATCGGACAAGGTTTAGTTGATTTGGATCACGTGATCACTTAGATGATTAGAGGGATGTCTATCTAAGTGGGAGTTCTTAAGTAATATGATTAATTGAACTTTAATTTATCATGAACTTAGTCCTGGTAGTATTAGCATATCTATGTTGTAGATCAATAGCTCGCGTTGTTGCTTTCATATGCTTATTTTGATATGTTCCTAGAGAAAATTGTGTTGAAAGATGTTAGTAGCAATGATGCGGATTGGATCCGTGATCTGAGGTTTATCCTCATTGCTGCACAGAAGAATTATGTCCTTGATGCACCGCTAGGCGACAGACCTATTGCAGGAGCAGATGCAAACGTTATGAACGTTTGGCTAGCTCAATATGATGAATACTTGATAGTTTAAGTGCACCATGCTTAACGGCTTAGAATCAGGACTTCAAAGACGTTTTGAACGTCATGGACCATATGAGATGTTCCAGGAGTTGAAGTTAATATTTCAAGCAAATACCCGGGTTGAGAGATATGAAATATCCAACAAGTTCTATAGCTAAAAGATGGAGGAGAATCGCTCAACTAGTGAGCATGTGCTCAGATTGTCTGGGTACTACAATCGCTTGAATCAAGTGGGAGTTAATCTTCCAGATAAGATAGTGATTGACAGAATTCTCTAGTCACCATCACCAAGTTAGTAGAACTTCGTGATGAACTATAATATGCAAAGGGATAACGGAAACAACTCCCAAGCTCTTCGTGATGCTGAAATCAACGAAGGTAGAAATCAAGAAAAACATCAAGTGTTGATGGTTGACAAGATCACTAGTTTCAAGAAAAGGGCAGAGGGAAGAAGGGGAACTTCAAGAAGAACAGCAAGCAAGTTGCTGCTCAAGTGAAGAAGCCCAAGTCTGGTCCTAAGCCTGAGACTAAGTGCTTCTACTGCAAAGGGACTGGTCACTGGAAGCGGATCTACCCCAAGTGATTGGCGGATAAGAAGGATGGCAAAGTGAACATAAGTATATTTGATATACATGTTATTGATGTGTACTTTACTAGTGTTTATAGAAAACCCTCAGTATTTGATACTAGTTCAGTTGCTAAGATTAGTAACTCGAAACGGGAGTTGCAAAATAAACAGAGACTAGTTAAGGGTGAAGTGACGATGTGTGTTGGAAGTGGTTCCAAGATTGATATGATCATCATCGTACACTCCCTATAATTTCGGGATTAGTGTTGAACCTAAATAAGTGTTATTTGGTGTTTGCATTGAGCATGAATATGATTTGATCATGTTTATTGTAATACGGTTATTCATTTAAGTAAGAGAATAAATTGTTGTTCTGTTTACATGAATAAAACCTTATATGGTTACACACCCAATGAAAATAGTTCGTTGGATCTCAATCGTAGTGATACACATAATCATAATATTGAAACCAAAAGATGCAAAGTTAATAATGATAGTGCAACTTATTTGTAGCACTGCCGTTTAGGTCATATTGGTGTAAAGAGCATGAAGAAACTCCATGCTGATGGGCTTTTGGAATCACTTGATTATGAATCAGTTGATGCTTGCGAACCATGCCTCATGGGCAAGATGACTAAGACTCTGTTCTTAGGAACAATGGAGCGAGCAACAGATTTGTTGGAAATCATACATACTGATGTATGTGGTACGATGAATATTGAGGCTCGCGACAGGTATCGTTATTTTCTGATCTTCATAGATGATTTGAGCAGATATGAGTATATCTACTTGATGAAACATAAGTCTGAAACATTTGAAAAGTTCAAAGAATTTCAGAGTGAAGTGAAAAATCATTGTAACAAGAAAATAAAGTTTCTACGATCTGATCGTAGAGAAGAGTATTTGAGTTACGAGTTTGGCCTTCAGTTAAAAAAAACAATGTGAAATAGTTTCACTACTCATGCCACCTGGAACACCACAATGTAATGGTGTGTCCGAACGTCATAACCGTACTTTATTAGATATGGTGTGATCTATGATGTCTCTTACCGATCTACCACTATCATTTTGGGTTTATGCATTAGAGACAGCTGCATTCACGTTAAATAGGGCACCATCTAAATCCGTTGAGACGACACCGTATGAACTATGGTTTGGCAAGAAACCTAAGCTGTCGTTTCTTAAAGTTTGAGGTTGCAATGCTTATGTGAAAAAGTTTCAACCTGATAAGCTCAAACCCAAATCGGAGAAATGTGTCTTCATAGGATATCCAAAAGAAACTATTGGATACACCTTCTATCACAAGACCGAAGGCAAGACTTTTGTTGCTAAATTCGGAAACTTTCTGGAGAAGGAGTTTCTCTCGAAAGAAGTGAGTGGGAGGAAAGTAGAAAACTTGATAAGGTAATTGTACCTTCTCCCTTATTGGAAAGTAGTTCATCACAGAAATCTGTTCTTGTGACTACTACACCAATTAGTGAGGAAGCTAATGATGATGATCATGTAACTTTAGATCAAGTTACTACTGAATCTCGTAGGTAAACCAGAGTGAAATCCGCACCAGAGTGGTACGGTAATCCTGTTCTGGAAGTCATGTTACTAGACCATGATGAACTTGTGAACTATGAGGAAGCGATGATGAGCCCAGATTCCGCAAAATGGCTTGAGGCCATGAAATCTGAGATGAGATCCATGTATGAGAACAAAGTATGGACTTTGATTGACTTGCCCAATGATCGGCGAGCCATTGAGATTAAATGGATCTTCAAGGGGAAGACGGACGTTGATAGTAGTGTCACTATCTACAAAGCTAGAATTGTCGCAAAAGGGTTTTTCGACAAGTTCAAGATGTTGACTACGATGAGAGTTTCTCTCTCGTATCTATGCTTAAGTCTGTCCGAATCATGTTAGCAAATTGCCGCATTTTATGAAATCTGGCAAATGGATAAACAAAACGGCATTCCTGAATGGATTTCTGGAAGAAGAGTTGTATATGATGCAACCAGAAGGTTTTGTTGATCCAAAGGGAGCTAACAAAATGTGCAAGCTCCAGCGATCCATTTATGGAACGGTGCAAGCCTCTCGGAGTTGGAATAAACGCTTTGATAGTATGATCAAAGCATGTAGTTTTATACAGACTTGCGGTGAAGCCTGTATTTACAAGAAAGTGAGTGGGAGCACTACAGTATTTCTGATAAGTATATGTGAATGACATATTGTTGATCGGAAATAATGTAGAATTATTCTGTAAAGCATAAAGGAGTGTTTGAAAGGAGTTTTTCAAAGAAAGACTTCGGTGAAGCTGCTTACATATTGAGCTTCAAGATCTATAGAGATAGATCAAGACGCTTGATAAGTTTTTCAATGAGTACATACCTTGACAAGATCACGTGGTGTTTCAAAATGGAACAGTCAAAGAAAAAGTTTCTTGCCTGTGTTACAAGGTGTGAAGTTGAGTAAGACTCAAAGCCCGACCACAGCAGAAGATAGAAAGAGAATGAAACTCATTCCCTATGCCTCAGTCATAGGTTCTATAAAGTATGCCATGCTGTGTACCAGATCTATTGTATACCCTACACTAATTGGCATGGGAGTACAATAGTGATCTAGGAGTAGATCACTGGATAGCGGTCAAAATTATCCTTAGTGGAATAAGGATATGTTTCTCGATTATAGAGGTGACAAAAAGGTTCGCCGTAAAGAGTTACGTCGATGCAAGTTTTGACACTGATCTGGATGACTCTAAGTCTCAATCTAGATACATATTGAAAGTGGGAGCAATTAGCTATAGTAGCTCCATGCAGAGCATTGTTGACATAGAAATTTGCAAAATACATGTGGATCTGAATGTGGCAGACCCGTTGACTAAAATTCTCTCACAAGAAAAACATGATCACTTTTTGGGTGTTAATCACATAGCGATGTGAACTAGATTACTGACTCTAGTAAACCCTTTGAGTGTTGGTCACATGACGATGTGAACTATGGGTGTTAATCACATGGTGATGTGAACTATTGTTGTTAAATCACATGGCGATGTGAACAAGATTATTGACTCTAGTGCAAGTGGGAGACTGAAGGAAATACTCCCTAGAGGCAATAATAAAGTTATTATTTATTTCCTTATATCATGATAAATGTTTATTATTCATGCTAGAATTGTATTAACCGGAAACATAATACATGTGTGAATACATAGACAAACAGAGTGTCAGTAGTATGCCTCTACTTGACTAGCTCGTTAATCAAAGATGGTTATGTTTCCTAACCATGGACAAAAAGTTGTTATTTGATTAACGGGATCACATCATTAGGTGAATGATCTGATTGACATGACCCATTCCATTAGCTTAGCACCCGATCGTTTAGTATGTTGCTATTGCTTTCTTCATGACTTATACATGTTCCTATGACTATGAGATTATGCAACTCCCGTTTGCCGGAGGAACACTTTGGGTGCTACCAAACGTCACAACGTAACTGGGTGATTATAAAGGAGCATTACAGTGTCTCCAAAGGTAGATGTTGGGTTGGCGTATTTCGAGATTAGGATTTGTCACTCCGATTGTCGGAGAGGTATCTCTGGGCCCTCTCGGTAATGCACATCACATAAGCCTTGCAAGCATTGCAACTAATGAGTTAGTTGCGAGATGATGTATTACGGAACGAGTAAAGAGACTTGCCGGTAACGAGATTGAACTAGGTATTGGATACCGACGATCGAATCTTGGGCAAGTAACATACCGATGACAAAGGGAACAACGTATGTTGTTATGCGGTCTGACCGATAAAGATCTTCGTAGAATATGTAGGAGCCAATATGGGCATCCAGGTCCCGCTATTGGTTATTGACCGGAGACATGTCTCGGTCATGTCTACATTGTTCTCGAACCCGTAGGGTCCGCACGCTTAAGGTTACGATGACAGTTATATTATGAGTTTATGCATTTTGATGTACCGAAGGTTGTTCGGAGTCCCGAATGTGATCACGGACATGACGAGGAGTCTCGAAATGGTCGAGACGTAAAGATTGATATATTGGAAGCCTATGTTTGGACATCGGAAGTGTTCCGGGTGAAATCGGGATTTTACCGGAGTACCGGGAGGGTTACCGGAACCCCCCGGGAGCCATATGGGCCTTCATGGGCCTTAGTGGAAAGGAGAAAGGGGCAGCCCAAGGTGGCTGCGCCACTTCCCCCTCCCCTAGTCCTATTAGGACTAGGAGAAGGTGGCCGGCCCCCCTCTCTCCCTTCCCCTCCGAGGAATCCTAGTTGGACTAGGATTGGGGGGAGGAATCCTACTCCCAGAGGGAGTAGGACTCTCCTGCGCCTCCCCTCCTTGGCCGGCCAGCCCCCCCCCCTTGGCTCCTTTATATATGGAGGCAGGGGCACCTCTAGACACACAAGTTGATCCACGTGATCTATTCCTTAGCCGTGTGCGGTGCCCCCTGCCACCATATACCTCGATAATACTGTAGCGGAGTTTTAGGCGAAGCCCTGCTGCTGTAATACATCAAGATCGTCACCACGCCGTCGTGCTGACGGAACTCTTCCCCGACACTTTGCTGGATCAGAGTCCGGGGATCGTCATCGAGCTGAACGTGTGCTCGAACTCGGAGGTGTCATAGTTTCGGTGCTTGATCGGTTGGATCGTGAAGACGTACGACTACTTTCTCTACGTCGTGTCATCGCTTCCGCAGTCGGTCTGCGTTGGGTACATAGACAACACTCTCCCCCTCGTTGCTATGCATCACATGATCTTGCGTGTGCGTAGGAAATTTTTTGAAATTACTACGAAACCCAACATGTTCTTCATGACCCTGGACTGCTCAACATCTTCACCGACATCTGCGAGTGGAATGAAGAACTCATTCTTCAGTTCTATGACACATTGCACATCACTAGCAATGTTGAAGACGTCAACTCATGGGTATTGGACTGGATGACTGACAATACTCACTACAAAGCACCGGTCTCTGAATTTCTACACGCCATTCCAGTCAGTCCTCCGACTGAAGGTGCAAGGTGCATCTATGATGAACCTGAACTATCAAACCATCTGATGCAAGTGCTGATGAAGCCATTGAAGCCTGGCCAAGCTCCAAGGACCCATTTCCTCGTCAGGGAACTGCTCTATGTGCCAAGGACCATATACAGGATATTGACCAAAACACTCAGGCCAATTAAGGGCCACAACTCTGATGATGAAGAAGTTGTTGGCATCATGAAGAATCTGCTTTTCAACATCATCCATGGTATTCCCATCAATTACCATTATTTCTTCATGAGGACTTTGGCCAATGACGTTCTATCACCTTTTGAATTGAAGCCTTACGCTCCCTGGATCATGAGATTCATCAGAACAAGGTCTTCCATTCATTATAAGGCTGATTTGCAAAATCATGTCAGCTACTTGCACCCAATAGAAGTCCTGAAACGGACTATCTCCTTAGCTGATGAGAAGGGAAAGGCTGCTGTTATTGATGAAGGCACTCATCCATTGGAAGGAAAGTTTTGCAAAGCTGCCTCGTATTCCACCAATGATGACTCTGCCACTCATGACACTGCGGCAAATGCCTCAAAGCAAAATCCTCAAGCCACTGCTCCCAGGGTGATGACTGATCGTGAGCTTCTCCTCAGTCTTCATCAGAACGTTGATCGCAACCACAAGTGGGTCAAGCGTCAGTTTGGTGTTATTCTTCAGAACATGACAATCACTCAAAATACCATGAAGAAGAATCACTATTATCTGCATGAAGTCTTTGACCGCACCTGGGCCATTCTATCTAACCTCTATAGTGCTGAAGATCTCAAGAAGATGGAATTCCAACAGGACTTTGGTTGGGCACAACCACCTTCGAAGAAATTCAAGAAGGTAAAAGTTCCTCATCTTGTGGCCAATTCATATTCTTCATCATGCGAGACTGATGAGCATGAAGACTTGAACGACACTGCGGCAGGCCCTACTACAACGGACGAACCCAACAATGCTGGCGCTCCTCCATCAACTTCGTGATATTCTTCAGGGGGTTAGTCCTCATTTTTTTTGTCCCTTTTGGTTCGATGACAAAGGGGGAGAAATTTGAGTTAGTCTTCAAGCGGGTCTATATATGGGCATTTTTTTGCTAAGTTACAACTCTCGTTCTTCTGAAGTATTTGTTGGATCGAGTTGTAAACTTAAGTCCGATGGTGGTCTGATACTTTGGTATGTTTTTCTACATGCTATTTCCTCATGTATGTTAATGCACGCATGCTGAATTACCTCAGTCACCATATTTAATCATGCATTTCAAATTCTTCATATCATATGTTAAATGCGTGCATGAATTACATGATATAGGGGGAGATCTCCATGATTCTACTCTACAATGTGCATTTTCTCTTCAAGGAAAATTCCTCACATATGCACATCTTCAGGGAGAGTTCTTCTATATCTTGCAATTAAATTCCTCAATATCAGTATTTACACTTCATATGTGTATCCCCATTGAAAACTTAACCTATATTGTCATCAATCACCAAAAAGGGGGAGATTGTAAATGCATCTAGTGCCCCTTAGTGATTTTGGTGTATTGAAGACTTATAGGTAAAGGGACTAATGTCTTTGTGAGTGTACACATGTCTATAAGTCTATGAGGAGTTCGATATTTACAGAGAAAGTCGACCCCTAAAAATGCATGTCTTCAACAGAAGAATTTGACTTTCTGAAGACTTTGAAAGTGGTGTGATCCTGAAGACTTGATATTCATGCGAGGAATATGAAGCGTGAAGACATTTGTTTTCGTAGTTTCGTTTTTTTCTTTCTTGAGTCATAGGAAACACTGTACAGTTAAAGGGGGTCGAGGTAAAACTAAGGAAAAGTTTCCAAGTGATGCTCATCTCAAAATCCTACACCTACCAATCCATTTGAGTGAAGCCATTGGAAATCTCATACAATTCAGTCAATTTCTTCAGTGACAGAGACGAAGATCTGCTGGTCTCTGAGGAATTTATTCTGAGTGAGGAGTTAGGAATTCGCCAGTGCGGATTGCCTACAAGTGAGGAACATGATAGCCCCGAGGAATTTGATACTCAAATTTCCGACCGTTATTATGCTATGCGCCAGCTGTCCCAAAATATATACCCACCTAACGGTCATATCATTAAAGGGCATTTATATATTATCATGCCGGGCTGCTCCCTAGGCTATAAATAGCCGCCCCCCTACAACCACTAGCTGGTTGGCTGCTCCGCGAGAAACTGACACTTGTCATTGAGAGTATCCCATCCTCCGAGGACTTTGAGAGAAAATCATCAAGTGAGGAAAACCCAAACCCATACACCTACAAACCCAAAGTGATTGAGCATCACTGAAGAAATTTTTCCTGTGTGGAACCGAGGCTTGTTACCTTTGAGAACTGTGCATCCTCCAGATGGTTAGGCGTCATGGTCTAGAGCATCCAAGAGGAAATTGTGGATCACCGAGTGACCAAGTTTGTGAAGGTTTGGAAGTCACGTGAAGACTTACCACGAGTGATTGGGCGAGGTTTGTGTGACCCTTTGCTCAAGGAGGATACGACGAGGACTGTGTGTCCTCAGGTTTAAATACCTAGTCGCTCCAACCAGACGTACGGCTATCACAGCTGTTGGAACTGGTCTACCAAATCATCGTCTTCACCAAGCTACTGGTTCTATTTCCTCAACTCTTTCATTCCCTCATTTCTATGTAGAAGTACTTGATCGTTACTGTTTGAAGACTTTGACTAAAGACTTTTTCAATTTCCTCAATCCTATTTCTTCAGGCAGTTTGTCTTCAGCCTGCTTATTATGTGTTTACGCTACTTGTACTATGTACTTGTTTTCATTTAATCATGATGATTGTGCTACTACTTTGTTATGCTTGCATCTGAGTACTTATTCCGCTGATAAGTAGTTCGTTGCTTAGGAATTTCCTCACCCTGAAATTCCTCAGTGATGAATTTGTAAAAATCGCCTATTCACCCTGAGGGAGTCCTGGATTAGGGGGTGTCCAGATGGCCGGACTATACCTTCAGCCGGACTCCTGGACTGTGAAGATACAAGATTGAAGACTCCATCCCGTGTCCGGAAGGGACTTTCCTTGGCGTGGAAGGCAAGCTTCGCGATACGGATATGAAGATCTCCTACCATTATAACCGACTTTGTGTAACCCTAACCCTCTCCGGTGTCTATATAAACCGGAGGGTTTTAGTCCGTAGGACAACATACACATCAACAATCATACCATAGGCTAGCTTCTAGGGTTTAGCCTCTCTGAGATCGTGGTAGATCTACTCTTGTACTACCCATATCATAAATATTAATCAAGCAGGACGTAGGGTTTTACCTCCATCGAGAGGGCCCGAACCTGGGTAAAACTTCGTGTCCCTTGCCTCCTGTTAGCATCCGGCCTAGACGCACAGTTCGGGACCCCCTACCCAAGATCCGCCGGTTTTGACACCGACACACCTCCTCTAGTCGATATAACGCACTTTCAAACATATCTCTTGTTGGACTAATACTTTCATCTAGTATATTTCAGAAAGTTCAACAAAGGCATGGCATGGACAAGAGGATGTGGAACCCCTTCAAGATGCTAAGGACAAAGATTGGAAAAATCTCAAGACTCTTCATTTCTATTTTAGTGATCTAAGATCACATTGAGTCCATAGGAAAAACCAATACTATTAAAAGGGGATGAGGTGTTGCTTAATGGTCTACTTGCTCAAAATGCTTAGTTATATGCTCCAAAGCCCTCAACCACTTTCTCAAATCCAAATATGTCCTAAACCTAAAGTCAAACTCGGCCCCACTGATTTAATCCATCCGACACCACCGAGTTCATTTGACATAGCCATAGCCAGAAACCCTAATCAGTTCGGTCTCACCGATAGGGATTTCAGTCTCACCGAGATGGGATTGCAAACTCTCTGTTTCCCTTCGTAACATTTTGCTCTCACTGAAATGAGCGATCGGTCCCACCGAGTTCTCCATGCAAACTCTATGTTTCCCTTTCGTAACGTTTCGATATCACCGAAAGGAGGGATCAGCCCCACCGAGTTTGCCTGACCAACTCTCTGTTTGCTTATTACTGAAATCGGTCTCACCGAGTTCACGTAATCGGTCAAACCGAGACAAGGTTTTGCCCTAACCCTAGCTCATCGGTCCCATCGAGTTGATCATGTCGGTCCCATCGAGAATCCTAATGTTCACATTTTGAACTAGACCGGTCTCACCGAGTTCACCTATTCGGTCTGACCGAGTTGGTTCAAATGTGTGTAATGGTTAGATTTTGTGTGGAGACTATATATACCCCTCCACCCCTTCTCTATTCAAGATAGAGCCATAAGAATGTGCCTACAATTCCACTACTCATTTTCTGAGAGAGAACCACCTACTCATGTGTTGAGACCAAGACATTCCAATCCAACCACAAGAATCTTCATCTCTAGCCTTCCCCAAGTTGCTTTCCGCTCAAATCATCCTTCTACCATAGCCAAATCTGTGAGAGAGAGTTGAGTGTTGGGGAGACTATCATTTGAAGCACAAGAGCAAGGAGTTCATCATCAACACACCATCTATTACCTTTTGGAGAGTGGTGTCTCCTAGATTGGTTAGGTGTCACTTGGGAGCCTCCATAAAGATTGTGGAGTTGAACCAAGGTGTTTGTAAGGGCTAGGAGATCACCTACTTCGTGAAGATCTACCCAAGTGAGGCAAGTCCTTCCTAGGCGATGGCCATGGTGAGATAGACAAGGTTGCTTCTTCGTGTACCCTTCGTGGGCGGAGCGCTCCGTGGACTCGTGCAACCGATACCCTTAGTGGGTTGAAGTCTCCATCAACGTGGATGTACGATAGCACCACCTATTGGAACCACGCCAAAAATCTCTGTGTCTGCTACCTCTTGAGCACTGCGTTGGATTTCCCCGAAGAGGAAAGGATGATGCAGCAAAGTAGCGTAAGTATTTCCCTCAGTTTTTGAGAACCAAGGTATCAATCTAGTAGGAGGCTACGCGTGAGTCCCTCGTTCCTGCACAAAGCAAATAGCTCCTCGCAACCAACGCAATAAGGGGTTGTCAATCCCTTCACGGTCACTTACGAGAGTGAGATCTGATAGATATGATAAGATAATATTTTTTGGTATTTTTATGATAAAGATGCAAAGTAAAATAAAAGAAAAGTAAAAAGCAAAGGAAATAACTAAGTATTGGAAGATTAATATGATGAAGATAGACCCGGGGGCCATAGGTTTCACTACTGGCTTCTCTCAAGAGCATAGGTATTTTACGGTGGGTGAACGAATTACTTTTGAGCAATTGACAGAATTGAGCATAGTTATGAGAATATCTAGGTATGATCGTGTATATAGGCATCACGTCCGAGACAAGTAGACCAACTCCTATCTGCATCTACTACTATTACTCCACTCATCGACCGCTATCCAGCATGCATCTAGAGTATTAAGTTCATGAAAACAGAGTAACACCTTAAGCAAGATGACATAATTTAGAGGGATAAACTCATGCAATATGATGAAAACCCCATCTTGTTATCCTCGATGGCAACAATACAATACGTGCCTTGCTGCCCCTACTGTCACTGGGAAAGGACACCGCAAGATTGAACCCAAAGCTAAGCACTTCTCCCATTGCAAGAAAGATCAATCTAGTAGGCCAAACCAAACTGATAATTCGAAGAGACTTGCAAAGATAACCAATCATACATAAAAGAATTCAGAGAAGATTCAAATATTGTTCATAGATAGACTTGATCATAAACCCACAATTCATCGGTCTCAACAAGCACACCGCAAAAAGAAGATTACATCGAATAGTCCACAAGAGAGGGGGAGAACATTGTATTGAGATCCAAAAAGAGAGAAGAAGCCATCTAGCTAATACTATGGACCCGTAGGTCTGAAGTAAACTACTCACACTTCATCGGAGAGGCTATGGTGTTGATGTAGAAGCCCTCCGTGATCGATACCCCTCGGCGGAGCTCCGGAACAGGCCCCAAGATGGGATCTCGTGGATACAGAAAGTTGCGGGTGGAATTAGGTTTTGGCTCCGTATCTGATCGTTTGGGGGTACGTAGGTATATATAGGAGGAAGGAGTACGTCGGTGGAGCAACAGGGGGCCCACGAGGGTGGAGGGCGCCTGGGGGGGGGGGGGGGGGGTAGGCGCGCCCCCCTACCTCATGGCCTC
The DNA here is from genome assembly GCF_003073215.2 of Triticum urartu. NCBI lineage: Eukaryota > Viridiplantae > Streptophyta > Magnoliopsida > Poales > Poaceae > Triticum > Triticum urartu. The sequence goes on from NC_053024.1 coordinate 638,594,018, forward strand.
CTCCTTTGTTTCTTGACGTAGGGTCCAAGTCTCCTGGATCACGTTCGGTGAGAATCACGTTCCTGAAGGTTTCATTCCGTTTGGACTCCGTTTGATATTCGTTTTCTTTGGAACCCTAAAATAGGCAAAAACAACAATTCTGGGCTGGGCCTCCGGTTAGTAGGTTGGTCCCAAAAAATAATATAAAAGTGGATAATAAGGCCCAATAATGTCCAAAACAGTAGATAATATAGCATGGAGCAATCAAAAATTATAGATACGTTGGAGACGTATCAAGCATCCCAAGCTTAATTCCTGCTCGTCCTTGAGTAGGTAAATGATAAAAACAGAATTTTTGATGCGGAGTGCTACTTGGCATAATTTTAATGTAATTCTTCTTAATTGTGGTATGAATATTCAGATCCGAAAGATTCAAGATAAAAGTTCATATTGACATAAAAATTATAATACTTCAAGCATACTAACTAAGCAATTATGTCTTCTCAAAATAACATGGCCAAAGAAAGTTCATCCCTACAAAATCATATAGTTTAGTCATGCTCCATTTTCGTCACACAAGAATGCTCTCATCATGCACAACCCCGATGACAAGCCAAGCAATTGTTTCATACTTTATTAATCTCAAACCTATAAACTTTCACGCAATATATGAGCGCGAGCCATGGACATAGCACTATGGGTGGAATAGAATATGATGATGGGGGTTATGTGGAGAAGACAAAAAGGAAGAAAGTCTCACATCAACGAGGCTAATCAATGGGCTATGGAGATGCCCATCGATTGATGTTAATGTGAGGAGTAGGGATTGCCATGCAACAGATGCACTAGAGCTATAAATGTATGAAAGCTCAACAAAAGAAACTCAGTGTGTGTGCATCCAACTTGCTTTCTCACGAAGACCTAGGGCACTTGAGGAGGCCCATTGTTGGAATATACAAGCCAAGTTCTATAATGAAAATTCCCACTAGTATATGAAAGTGACAAAACAAAAGACTCTCTATCATGAAGATTATGGTGCTACTTTGAAGCACAAGTGTGGCAAAGGATAGTAGCATTGTCCCCCCTTTTTATTTGGCCTTTCTTTTCTTTTTTTGGCCTTTCTTTTTTTGGGACAATGCTCTATTAATGATGATCATCACACTTCTATTTATTTACAACTCAATGATTACAACTCGATACTAGAACAAAAGATGACTCTATATGAATGCCTCCGGCAGTGTACCGGGATATGCAATGAATCAAGAGTGACATGTATGAAAATTATGAATTGTGGCTTTGCCACAAATACTATGTCAACTACATGATCATGCTAAGCAATATGACAATGATGAATGTGTCATGATAAACAGAATGGTGGAAAGTTGCATGGCAATATATCTTGGAATGGCTATGGAAATGCCATAATAGGTAGGTATGGTGGCTGTTTTGAGGAAGATATAAGGAGGTTTATGTGTGAAAGAGCGTATCATCTCACGGGGTTTGGATGCACCGACGAAGTTTGCATCAACTCTCAATGTGAGAAAGGGCAATGCACGGCACCGAAGAGGCTAGCAATGATGGAAGGGTGAGAGTGCGTATAATCCATGGACTCAACATTAGTCATAAAGAACTCACATAATTATTGAAAAAATCTACAAGTCATCAAAACCCAAAGCACTACGCGCATGCTCCTAGGGGGGATAGATTGGTAGGAAAAGACCATCGCTCGTCCCCGACCGCCACTCATAAGGAGGATGTCGGTGTACTAGAGTAGGGGTACCCTAGTATCCTGAACTTGTGCACGGGCAGTCGCAGCATCCCGTGGCAAGGCTTGCCGGGTGACCGCCAAGGTCCTCCGTGGTTCCTTTGGAGCCATTCAAGGACAAAGTATCCAAGCCAAGGAGACAAGACCCCGGCAAGAGGAGCTTGCCGGGAAGGCCAACCAAGGCATCTCAAGGAACTTGCCGCGACGCGCCACGCATCCCGGCAAGGCCCGGTGAGCGACAAGCTCCCGGACGCGACAAGACAACGACTGCGGCAAGGCGCTTGCCGCGGCAAGCCACCACTCTGTGTCCGCGCTCCAGCACATCCACCAACATGTCGCTCTGGGACCCTTCCAGGCGTACGTGGCGGGAGGCTGTGCAGCCAGCGGTGCGCGGTGGCAAGCGGCGCTGACAAGATTGCCATCGTGGCGAGCGGTGGCGTCCCTGACGGTCCCTTTTGCACTATTTGAGCGACGCAGACAGGCATTTAATGCCTTTGTCCCCTGCCGTCAGGGTTAGGTATGATACACTGTAGCAGGTAGCTGTACCTACCGCAACACCTTTCCATTTTTACCCTTGTCTACGTTGCCACCTGTCGGTGACCCCTTGAGCATATAAAAGGAGGCCCATGCGCAACGTAGAGGGGGGAGGAAGAGAACACTCACGCTCGGTCTCGTTAGCTGCTGGGGTGTACTGTAGCACTCCGCGCTCCCGAGCAAGAACTCAATACAAACCACAAAGCAGGAGTAGGGTTTTACGCATCCGTGCGGCCCGAACCTGGGTAAACTTCTCGTGTGCTTCGCCTCGATCCGCTCTTTGTGCGACCCTCGCCCCCGCCGAACCGAAAGGGACTCGGTCCACCGGTCCCATAGGTGTTCCTGGATTAGTCCCCCGACATCCTTGGCGCGGGGCGTCGTGGGATAGATTGTGGGTGGTTACGGGGAGAGATACAGCGTAACCCAGGCCGCGCGTGCCCGTGCCCTGTTTTGGGCCTGACCCAACAGCGCTCGGCACCGTGTATGGCCCAGGCCCGGGGGCTCCTGTCGGTGTACTAGAGTAGGGGTACCCTAGTATCCCGAACTTGTGCACGGGTAGTCGCAGCATCCCGCGGCAAGGCTTGCCGGGTGACCGCCAAGGTCCTCCGTGGTTCCTTTGGAGCCATTCAAGGACAAAGTATCCAAGCCAAGGAGACAAGACCCCGGCAAGAGGAGCTTGCCAGGAAGGCCAACCAAGGCATCTCAAGGAACTTGCCGTGACGCGCCACGCGTCCCGGCAAGGCCCGGTGAGCGACAAGCTCCCGGACGCGACAAGACAACGACTGCAGCAAGGCGCTTGCCGCGGCAAGCCACCACTCTGTGTCCGCGCTCCAGCACATCCACCAACGTGTTGCTCTGGGACCCTTCCAGGCGTACGTGGCGGGAGGCTGTGCAGCCAGCGGTGCGCGGTGGCAAGCGGCGCTGACAAGATTGCCATCGTGGCGAGCGGTGGCGTCCCTGACGGTCCCTTTTGCACTATTTGAGCGACGCAGACAGGCATTTAATGCCTTTGTCCCCTGCCGTCAGGGTTAGGTATGATACACTGTAGCAGGTAGCTGTACCTACCGCAACACCTTTCCATTTTTACCCTTGTCTACGTTGCCACCTGTCGGTGACCCCTTGAGCATATAAAAGGAGGCCCATGCGCAACGTAGAGGGGGGAGGAAGAGAACACTCACGCTCGGTCTCGTTAGCTGCTGGGGTGTACTGTAGCACTCCGCGCTCCCGAGCAAGAACTCAATACAAACCACAAAGCAGGAGTAGGGTTTTACGCATCCGTGCGGCCCGAACCTGGGTAAAGTGCTCGTGTGCTTCGCCTCGATCCGCTCTTCGTGCGACCCTCGCCCCCGCCGAACCGAAAGGGACTCGGTCCGCCGGTCCCATAGGTGTTCGTGGATTAGTCCCCCGACAGAGGACAATCAAATAACACCTCATGTTTCAAATTTGTTACATAATGTTTACCATACGTGCATTCTACGGGACTTGCAAACTTCAACACAAGAATTTCTCAAATTCACAACTACTCAACTAGAACGACTTTGATATTATTACCTCCATATCTCAAAACAATCATCAAGCATCAAACTTCTCTTAGTATTCAAAACACTCATAAGATTTTTTTACTAATCTTGAATACCTAGCACATTAGGATTATTTAAGCAAATTACCATGCTATTTAAGACTCTCAAAATAATCTAAGTGAAGAATGAGAGATCAATAGTTTCTATAAAACAAATCCACTACCGTGCTCTAAAAGATATAAGTGAAGTACTAGAGCAAAACTATATAACTCAAATGATATCAGCGAAGCACATAGAGTATTCTAACAAATTCCAAATCATGTATGGCTCTCTCAAAAGGTGTGTACAGCAAGAATGATTGTGGTAAACTAAAAAGCAAAGACTCAAATCATACAAGAAGCTCCAAGCAAAACACATATCATGTGGTGAATAAAAATATAGCTCCAAGTAAAGTTACCGATAGAAGTAGACGAAAAGAGGGGATTCCTTCCGGGGCATCCCCAAGCTTTGGCTTTTAGGTGTCCTTAGATTATCTTGAGGGTGCCATGGGCATCCCCAAGCTTAGTCTCTTGCCACTCCTTGTTCCATAATCCATCAAATCTTTACCCAAAACTTGAAAACTTCACAACACAAAACTTAAAGTAGAAAATCTCGTGAGCTCCGTTAGCGAAAGAAAACAAAAGACCACTTCAAGGTACTGTAATGAACTAATTATTTATTTATATTGGTTTTAAACCTACTGTATTCCAACTTCTCTATGGTTTATAAACTATTTTACTAGCCATAGATTCATCAAAATAAGCAAACAACACACGAAAAACAGATGCTGTCAAAAACAGAACAGTCTGTAGTAATCTGTATCTAGCACAAGATCTGGAACCCCAAAAATTCTAAAATAAATTGCTGGACATGAGGAATTTATCTATTAATCATATTTAAAAAGAATTAACTAAATAAAACTTTCCAAATAAAAATGGCAGCAGTTCTCGTGAGCGCTAAAGTTTCTGTTTTTTACAGCAAGATATTAAGACTTTCCCCAAGTCTTCCCAATGGTTCTACTTGGCAAAAACACTAATTAAACACAAAAACACAACCTAAACAGAGGATAGATAAATTATTTATTACTAAACAGGAGCAAAAATCAAGGAATAAAATTGGGTTGCCTCCCAACAAGCGCTATCGTTTAACGCCCCTAGCTAGGCATAAAAAGCAAGGATAGATCTAGGTATTGACATCTTTGGTTTTCAACTTTTTAGCGGAATCAAGCTCGAATCCAGGAGGTTCTTTACGTTTCCCTTCATATTCTGAAATTTTTAGATCTAACGAATCCAACCGCTTATTGCAAAGGGTAATCAACATATTCATACGGTGGAGATTCCCGCTAACGCTTTTAAGAGGTTCAAGAGACTTTTGTAAAATCTTGGTTACTTCACAAATTTTCTCAAAAACTTGCGTTTCCTCTTGGATAAGATGAGGCCCCTTTTTTGAGGTAGAGTTCCTACTATACCTTCTATAATTTCATGCGCAATACTGGGATCAATTTCAATAAAATTGCCTTTGGCAACGCAATCCAAAAGTTGTCTATGAGACATATTTAGTCCAACATAGAAGTTGCGAAGCAAAATTCTAAAATTCACCTCTAGGGTACAATTACGATAAGATTCCATCATTCTAAACCAAGAATCTTTTAAATTTTCTCCTTGCTTTTGTTTGAAGTGAAGAACCTCAAACTCGGGAGACAAAGGAGCAGATAAGGGACTAGCCATAACGACAAGCAAACTGAAAAGAGGCGAACAAAAAAAAGAGGGAGGATAGAGAGAGAGAGGGCGAATAAAATGGCAAGGGTGAAGTGGGGGAGAGGAAAACTAGAGGCAAATGGCAAATAATGTAATGCGGGAGATAAGGATTGTGATGGGTACTTGGTATGTTTGACTTTTGCGTAGACTCCCCGGCAATGGCGCCAGAAATTCTTCTTGCTACCTCTTGAGCACTGCGTTGGATTTCCCCGAAGAGGAAAGGATGATGCAGCAAAGTAGCGTAAGTATTTCCGTCAGTTTTTGAGAACCAAGGTATCAATCTAGTAGGAGGCTACGCGCGAGTCCCTCGTTCCTGCACAAAGCAAATAGCTCCTCGCAACCAACGCAATAAGGGGTTGTCAATCCCTTCACGGTCACTTACGAGAGTGAGATCTGATAGATATGATAAGATAAGATTTTTTGGTATTTTTATGATAAACATGCAAATTAAAATAAAAGCAAAGTAAAAAGCAAAGGAAATAACTAAGTATTGGAAGATTAATATGATGAAGATAGACCCGGGGGCCATAGGTTTCACTAGTGGCTTCTCTCAAGAGCATAGGTATTTTACGGTGGGTGAACGAATTACTTTTGAGCAATTGACAGAATTGAGCATAGTTATGAGAATATCTAGGTATGATCGTGTATATAGGCATCACGTCCGAGACAAGTAGACCGACTCATGCCTGCATCTACTACTATTACTCCACTCATCGACCGCTATCCAGCATGCATCTAGAGTATTAAGTTCATGAAAACAGAGTAACGCCTTAAGCAAGATGACATGATGTAGAGGGATAAACTCATGCAATATGATGAAAACCCCATCTTGTTATCCTCGATGGCAACAATACAATACGTGCCTTGCTGCCCCTACTGTCACTGGGAAAGGACACCGCAAGATTGAACCCAAAGCTAAGCACTTCTCCCATTGCAAGAAAGATCAATCTAGTAGGCCAAACCAAACTGATAATTCAAAGAGACTTGCAAAGATAACCAATCATACATAAAATAATTCAGAGAAGATTCAAATATTGTTCATAGATAGACTTGATCATAAACCCACAATTCATCGGTCTCAACAAACACACCGCAAAAAGAAGATTACATCGAATAGATCTCCACAAGAGAGGGGGAGAACATTGTATTGAGATCCAAAAAGAGAGAAGAAGCCATCTAGCTAATAACTATGGACCCGTAGGTCTGAAGTAAACTACTCACACTTCATCGGAGGGCTATGGTGTTGATGTAGATCCCTCCGTGATGTATACCCTCCTCCGGCGGAGCTCCGGAACAGGCCCCAAGATGGGATCTCGTGGATACAGAAAGTTGCGACGGTGGAATTAGGTTTTTCGCTCCGTATCTGAGCGTTTGGGGGTACGTAGGTATATATAGGAGGAAGGAGTACATCGGTGGATCAACAGGGGCCCACGAGGGTGGAGGGGCGCCGGGGGGGGGGGGGGGTAGGCGCGCCCCCTACCTCATGGCCTCCTCCTTTGTTTCTTGACGTAGGGTCCAAGTCTCCTGGATCACGTTCGGTGAGAAAATCACGTTCCCGAAGGTTTCATTCCGTTTGGACTCCGTTGGATATTCCTTTTCTTCGAAACCCTAAAATAGGCAAAAAGAGCAATTCTGGGCTGGGCCTCCGGTTAGTAGGTTAGTCCCAAAAAATAATATAAAAGTGGATAATAAGGCCCAATAATGTCCAAAACAGTCGATAATATAGCATGGAGCAATCAAAAATTATAGATACGTTGGAGACGTATCAGTGTCTCCAATTGCATTTGCACACTCCAATCCCATCCCTGTACTTTCTTGCAAATTACATGCTTTACTTTCCACTGCTCATACACTCTTGCCATGCTTGCTTGAAATGTATTGTGAATGCTTAAACTTGTGCGGAAACTCCACCTCAACTTGAACAAATTTAAAACTGCTACTTTTGCTTGTTGAGGGTCTAATCACCCCCCCTCTAGACACCTCTTCTCGATGCTTTCAACAGCACCATGTCCACCATAGAGTACCCCCACACGAGCAGTTTTTAAAGCAACTGCAGTGCCCAAAGCACGAAGACCACCACAGTGAACCCAAACTCCATGTTTAAAGCAGAAGAGCAACTGTTCTCACGTCAGATTCTATAGCTTTCGTCTATACTCCTTTGCTCTTGCATCACTGTGTTTACTCATACCAACTAATTTCAAATTTGAAGGATCCAATTGAAACTCCAATGGCGCAACATGTATGTTTTAAACCCATTTCTTTAACTAGATTGTTGTTCTAACTTTTGCTCTATGTTTATTTCAGTTTCAGTTGTATAAACATTTATGTTCTCATGTCATGCACATTACAAGTGTTGCCGATGCTGTGTAGTTTCCAACACTTATGTTCTGTCTATGCTGTTGTGTCTTAAAAATATATGATTTGAACTGTGTATCTATCTTGATTTGGCAACATAAACTAGAATGATATGGACAATATAGTGACCATAGTACATATATATGTTTGTTTCATGTTGTTATCATTATCACCTTACTACTGAACCGGTTTACCAAAATGAGTTTCATATACTACATGCTAAGCATGTGATGTGTCTGCTTGTTTCTCTTGTAGAATGCGAACATAATATTGGAGAAGAGCACCCCATTATGCAATGGTAGAGAAAGTAATGCAGATAAGGTTCAAGATAGTGAGACAACCTTGTTGGTCTCCACGAAAGTTGATAAAAACAATCTTGTAGACAATGAGACAACCCCAAAGTCATGCATTTATGTAGTGTTCGAGTTACCGGCCACTACCACTGGCACAAGCTCTTCGAACTCGCTGCCTGAATCACTTCGGCTTCTTCAGTCTTAGCTACAAGCTGAAAGGCATCAGTCAGCTATGTTGTGGCAAGAAGCCGAAGGACTGAGGAAGTCCCTGCAGAATTCAGATGCATACTTTCTAGTGCAACAACAAGCGCTAGATGATTTTAGCGCCAAGCAAGAGAAAACTAATAAGCTTGCTAAGCTTCTTGCCAGCATGGTGGGTATCCAGGATATCGTTTCTTGAGCTCTTCTGAAGTGGTTTCAGTTTTGGACTTGTTTTGCTACCGCGTTTATTTTCACTGGTGGCCAATTTAGACACCCAGTGTATGTACTATGCTACTTTGTTCACTATATTTTCACTGGTAGCGAACTTCGATGCCCAGTGGATGTAATATTTGTAATAGCCATAATAGCCTAGCGTAAGTTGCTTGCTTATTTATTTCCTTGTTGTCTTGTTTATTTGTTTGCTTGTAGTTAGTGCAGTTCTTTTTCCGCGGGTTGCTAGTGGCCGCAATAACCTATTTTTCAAAACTAGCCCACAATAACCATGGGCTACATATTTACTGTAGTGACCATGGGCCTCCTACGGGCCATAGAAACAATGGGCCTTCTACGAGCCGTAGAAACAATGTGCCTTCTACGGGCCATGGAAACAATGTGCCTTCTATGGGCCGTAGAAACAATGGGCCTTCTACCGACCGTAGAATCAATGGGCCTTCTACAAGCCGTATGATCGATTGGCCAAACATGGGCCAATAACGGACCGCATTATGGGCCGTAAATGGGCTAGAGTTGGAATCGTCCGTTCATGGGCCGACCATAATGGGTCGTCATTAATCGTCCGTATTTGATGACGCTATGAAAATGGCCCAATTAACGGGCCACAAACGGGCTGACTTTAACCACGGGCTGAATTTGGCCCACAACCGGAACAGGCCAGTAACGGACCGTAAGTAATTGAATGCTACAAATCAGCCCAAAAATAAATGGGCCATGAGAAGGCCGAAAGATAACACGGGATGGAAATGGCCCAATGGAATAATGGGTCGTTAATGGGTATAAAGCGATACACTATTCATTATGGGCCAGTTTCACCATGGGCCATTAATGGGCCAAGAGTTAAAAGGGCCTCATATGGGCCGAAAGACGTCATGGGACATACATGGGTCGGAAGTTACAATGGGATGGAATCATATTTGACAGCCCAGATGACGCTATTGGGCCTAATTCGGATAGGCCATAATGGGCCATGAGTTAGCGGGTTGTAAATGGGCTATATGCGAACAGGCCACTAGCAGGCTTTAAGTGGGCCGGTCGTTACCTTTTGACCAGGTCAAACGGGTCGGACTTTTGACCTGAATGTGCCACTATTGGGTCGAGCCATGTGTTGACGTATCATAGGTGTGTCACGTCCATTCGCTGGATGACAACCGTCCAACAATGGGCTGACACGTGGATCCGCTGGCGAATGAGAAATTTACATCTGGAAAATCCCCATTGGTCCGGGCTGTTAACGGGTTATCGGATCCAAACCGAAAACCGATAGCTTAATGGTGACCCGTTACAGTGGATACCATGGGCCGGTTACCCTTGACGAAAGCATTTCCATGACACGCCATTTATCGTCACGGAAGTGGAAAGTTCCGTGATGATAATTTTGGTATTGTCATGGAACACTTCTATGACAGCACAGGTATGACTATCTTGATTCTATCCAAAATCGTCATGGATGTACATGCATGATAGAAAACGTGGCCTACTGTGGCAAACACGTATCATCACAGAAATGTATTTTTTGTAGTGTCTAGTGCTTCACTTATACCTTTTTAGAGCACAGCGGTGGCTTTATTTGTTAGAAATTTTTGAACTCTCATGCTTCACTTATAGTATTTTGAGCGTCTCTCTAAACAACATGGTAATTTGCATAGGTTATGAATTTAGTCCTAATATGATGGGCATCCAAGAGGGATATAATAAAAAATCCTATTAAGTGCATTGAATACTATGAGAATTTTGATTCCTTATGATTTTTTTTAGATATAAAGATGGTGATATTAGAGTCATGCTAGTGAGCAATTGTGGATTGGTAGAAATACTTGTGTTAAAGTTTGTGATTCCTGTAGCATGCACGTATGGTGAACCGTTATGTGATGAAGTCGGAGCATAATTTATTTGTTGATTGTCTTCCTTATGAGTGGCGGTCGGGGACGAGCGATGGTCTTTTCCTACCAATCTATCCCCCTAGGAGCACGCATGTAGTACTTTGTTTCGATGACTAATGAATTTTCGAAATAAGTATGTGAGTTCTTTACGACTAATGTTGACTCCATGGATTATACGCACTCTCACCCTTCCTGTAATGCCCCGAGTCCGATGCGCCAGGTGTCTTCTGTTTATTCGCCGTCTTTGCCATGTCATTCTGCTTGCGTGTTGCACTTTGCCATGTCATAATGTGCATTTCATCTTCATGTTTTTCGAAACATGCATCCGGTCATTCTCTCCATTGTCCTTTTCAGCATCCGACACTCTCACACGCACCCGTTGCACCTCTCAGATCTCGTTTTGTGAGTGGGATAAAAACGTTCTCGAAATGAACCGAGATTTGTTGTGTGGTCTTGGTATATCACCGATAGACCGCCTTCCAAATTTCGTTCCATTTGGAGGTCGTTTGATGCCCCAACGGTTAACCGCGTTAACCGAAGCCCTCCTTCTCTTTGCAGCCCAGCACCCCCTCCACAACAGCCCACTAGCCCATCTAAACCCCCTCCATGCTCTCCGTCGTTGGATCACGATCGTGTGGGAGAAAACTGCACCTCATTTGGCCTCTCCTAGCTCCCTTTACCTATAAATAGGCCCCCTCCCCCGAAATTTCGGGTGAAACCCTAGTTTTTCTCCTCCTCGCGCCGTCGGACACGTCCACCCAGTACCGGACATGTCCGCCACCGCCGCCTCGGCCAATCCGGTGCCGCCACGTCACCTCCACCGCGCCCCACTTCGCCACCGGTCCGCGAAGCCCAGATCGGGCCCGCCCCAGGCCATGCCGGGACCGAGGGAGCCCCGCACCTCGCCACCTCGCCAGCGCTTCGCTAGAGTACGCCGTCGCCTCGACACCTGCGCCACGCGGAGCCGCCTCCTCCGGGCGCGCAGCCACCCGCACCTCCGCTCGGAACAGCCGACCCCGCCGCAACTCCTCATGCCACTGGCGACCCAAACATCGTTCCGCACCGAGGGCCTCCCGTGCCCTGTGCCTCCTCACCGCCGCCTTCCTCCGCGCCATCAGGGAACCTCCGCCCTCACCCATCTCCGGCCAGATCCGGTGGCCAGGGAACGGATCCGGACACCCCTGCCTCGATCCACGGCCTTTGGCCTGCCGTCATTCGCCCCGGACGCCGGCAATGAGCCACCGCTGCCTCCCAGCATCTCTGCTTCGAGAGGAAGCCAACGACCGAGTGCCACCTCGGCCCAGCCTCATGGGCCCTGTCCTGGGCCGCATCAATCACGGCCACGCCGGCCCACTCCACCACCACCCTGGGCCGAGGCCACTAGGTGAGCAGCTCGCCAGACCTACCCCTCGCCCTGTGCACATGTTAACTAAATAACGCTCAGTCTGTTTTTATCTGATAAAATGACTAAGTCCCTGAGATTTCTTATGATGTGTGCATGCTTGAGAGGATGCAATTTTGTGCATGTTGCTCCGATTTGCGTGTATGATATATCAAAATGTTCATCTCTGAGTGCTCTAGATGATGGTGTAGTTTGCATGCATGTTACTGTTCATATTGATGCCCTAATCATCATTGAAAAAGTGCTAAATAAGATAACCTGCTGAAAACTGTTGTAACTTGCTGATTTGTCTTTTTGATAGCATTTTGTGTGTTTGTCTTTTGAGCATCATGTCAACATGTTTTAGGAGCATCTTCATGCCATCTCCATAGTGGTGCCATCCACGCATTTTTTATGTGCCTTGTGGTGACTAGCACAAGCTTGCAAAGTGTGGTACTTAATGTTTGTTGTTTTCTGAGACTTCGTGATTTTTGCTGTCTGTAACTCTTACATTATGTTGCCATGTTAACTTGATGGTACCATCTATTCCACGCATAATCTGGAGATGCCTAGTTGACATGTTTTGATGTCCATGTTATGCTCTATCATGCCATGCCTTTTGATGCCTCATATATGTTCTATAAAATATGTTTTCATTGCCATGAACATGCCTAAATGATGTTCCAGTTTTCTGTTATCTTCATGATGCCATGTTGTGAGCTTTTTATTGATTAATATATGCCTCTTTTGGAGAGGATCCAATTACATGAATTGAAGTATGCTATGAGTAATGTGTCCACAGGACAAGTTTGATAATTTTGGACTTCATATGACCTCTGGTCCAAGCTTTCAAACATGCTATGCTGATGTTGCTGTTTTACACTTGTTGAAACTATTACAACTTTCAAACTTGTCTTGATGGTTCCCACTAGTCCATAAGCCATATGTATATGATGCCTTGATGTTATTTGTTTTTTGTTACGAGTACTTTGATTCCATGCCCTTGGTTGCCATATAACTTGTTGTAGTTTGTCTCTTTCTTGCTCTCACGTTGCCATCATGCTAAACCTGTCATCCTATTAACAATATGTTCCATTTTGCAAGAATCATAGTAATTACTCCATGCATCATATGAACTTGTGCACATGGACTAAGTTGAAGTATATCATGTCTACTACATTCCCATGTATTTTGAATAATTATTAAAGTTGATATGCTTGATGTTATGTGCCTCCAAAGTCAGCATCATAATGTTATTATTTTGCATTCCCAGATTTCCTCTAAGTCTGACAATCAGCTTATATCATGTTTGCATCTTGTCTTGATGTTTCCAATGAACCTGTTGCTCATATGGTTATGCAATGTTATGTGTTTTGAGCTCCATGATATGTGCTAGCATGCCATGCTTTTGCTTGCCATGTTTTTGCAATGTAGCTTATTTATTTCTTGCCTCCAACATGCCATCGTATAAACTCTGCTCATGCATATGCTCTGTTTTTCACTAAGTCATAATATGTGTTATCAAGTTGCTTTTTGCATTGATCGTATTGGTTTAATCTTGATGCCTATGAACTTGAACCTTGATGTTATTTGAAGCATGTAATATGTACTTGAAGTGCATATCAAGTGTGTCCTTATGATTCCTATAGCATGTTGTTTCCTTGATTGCAAAGTGCTTAATTGTTGTTTTGGGCAGATTGTGTTTGAAACTTGTATTGAGTGTATGTGTTGAACCATTGCCCCGTTTTGAGCATGCTCTATATGTAACTTGCTTAGTTTTGCATGTAGTTTCATGTTGCCTTGTCGCATCCTTGTTTTGGAGTGTTTGTGATGTTGTTTTGCTTGCATTTGCATCAATGTCATGTTTAACTTGTTTTGCTCATATCTTCTAGGCCGTAGCTCCGGATTAAGTGAACTTTATATGTAACTTGACTAGAAAGATGCATAGATCATCTTGGTGCACTTTAACTTGATGTTTAACAACTTTAACATAATGTTTTGTTCAGATCTGAACCAATTTCGAAATTTGCATATGAGGACTTACCAGAATTGCTATATGTTGTTTCCGGCCTCATTTAAACTTGCTTTGATGTGTTGTTCTTGTATGCATCATCTCTTTCCATGACTAGCATCATATAGACTTGTCATGCATCATACTTGGTTGAGCATCATGTCATGATATGTGTTGTGTGTTTACCTTGTTGTTTGCTTCTTTCCGGTTGTGCTTCTTCTCGTTAGTTCTTGTTCCATTGCGACCGTGAGGATTCGTTCGACTACACTTGGTTTGTCTACGTGGGATCGTCTTCTTCATGGACTTGTTCTTCTTCCTAGCGGGATTCCATGCAAGATGACTGTCACCTTGGATCTCACTACTATCTTTTCTATGCTAGTTGTCTTGATGCTATCGCTATGTCACGCGACCTACCACTTGCTTATCAAGCCTCCCAAATTGCCATGATAGCCTCTAACCTTTTCACCCTTCCTAGCAAACCGTTGTTTGGCTATGTTACCGCTTTTCTCAGCCCCTCTTATAGCGTTGCTAGTTGCAGGTTTGTTCCATGTTGGGACATGGATATCATGGGATATCACAATATCTCTTATTTAATTAATACATCTATATACTTGGTAAAGGGTGGAAGGCTCGGCCTTATGCCTGGTGTTTTGTTCCACTCTTGCCGTCCTAGTTTTCCGTCATACCGGTGTTATGTTCCTTGATTTTGCGTCCCTAACACGGTGAGGGTTTATGGGCCCCTCTTGACAGTTTGCTTTGAATAAAACTCTCCCAGCAAGGCCCAACATTGGTTTTAATTAACATTTGCCATAATAATATTGAACTAAATAATTAATTGGCATAGGGTGTCATGAACCCGAGGATTCTTTTCTACATACAGGGGGCCAGTGCCGATGGTGTTGGTCCCAAACTAGAGCCCCTTGCAGCGTCGCCACGGGGAAACCCGAGGACTGGTTTTAGTTGTATGGACTGCTCATCCAGACGTGGCCTGAGACGAGATACGTGTGGCTACTACCAGGGTGTCGGCACGCTAGGAGGTCTTGCTGGATTAGTTTTACCATTGTCAAAATGTCTTGTGCACCAGGATTCTGAGTCTGATCGGAAGATCATGCGATGGAGGATTGTCTCCCCGGATCGTGAGCTTGTCATGGGCTAAGTTGGGACACCCCTGCAGGGTTTAAACTTTCAAGAGCCGTGCCCGCGGTTATGTGGCAGATGGGAATTTGTTAATATCTAGTTGTAGATGACTTGAAGTAAACTCAATTAAAATACACCAACCGCGTGCGTAGCCATGACTGTCTCTTTCGGGGAAGTTCGAGAGGAGAACACGGTTGGGTTATGTTTGAACGTAAGTAGTTCAGGATCACTTATTGATCATTACTTGTTTGCGACCGTGTGCGTAGTTTCTCATCTTATTCTTGTACACGTATGTTAGCCACCATACATTGCTTAGTCGCTTGCGGCTACCTCACCACTTTACCTGTAGACTAAGGCACGGCCTAGTGGTGGGAAGGGGCTGATGCCTTCCCACCCACCCAGGTTCAAGGCATGGTACTTGCAATTTGGGTTTGTTGCACCAATTATACTGTAGGGGGTTCCCTTACAGTCTTTCTGTCAAAAAAACTTTACCCCTTCCTTCCCCTTTAAGCTTTGCTAGTCTTGATACCCATGGCAATGGGATTGCTGAGTCCTTGTGGCTCATAGATTACTACAACAACAGTTGCAGGTACAGGTAATGTGATGTTCATGACGTGAGAGCTGTTGGTGAACGTAGCAGAATTTTAAAATTTTCTATGCATCACCAAGATCAATCTATGGAGTCATCTAGCAACGAGGGAGAGAGGAGTGCATCTACATACCCCTGTAGATCGCGCGCGGAAGCGTTCAAGAGAACGGGGTTGATGGAGTCGTACTCGACGTGATCCAAATCACCGATGAACTAGTGCCGAACGGACGGCACCTCCGTGTTCAACACACGTACGGTTGGGAAGACGTCTCCTCCAAGTTGATCCAGCAAGGGGGGAGGAGAGGTTGATGAAGATCCAGCAGCACGACGGCGTGGTGGTGGAAGCAATGGTGATCTCGGCAGGGCTTCGCCAAGCGCAGGGAGACGGAGGAGTGTCACGGGAGGGAGAGGGAGAGGCCAGGGGATTGGGTGTGGCTGCCCACCCTCCCCACTATATATAGGGTGCCTAGGGGGGCGCAGGCCCTAGGAGATCCAATCTCCTAGGGGGGCGGGCCAAGGGGGTGCCTTGCCCCCCAAGGCAAGGGTGGCGCCCCCCATCCCTAGGGTTTCCAACCCTAGGCGCAGGGGAGGCCCAAGGGGGGCGCACCAACCCACTAGGGGCTGGTTCCCCTCCCACTTCAGCCCATGGGGCCCTCCGGGATAGGTGGCCCCACCCGGTGGACCCCCGGGACCCTTCCGGTGGTCCCGGTACAATACTGATTACCCCGAAACTTTCCCGATGGCCGAAACTTATCTTCCTATATATAAATCTTCACCTCCGGACCATTCCGGAACACCTCGTGACGTCCGGGATCTCATCCGGGACTCCGAACAACTTTCGGGTTACCGTATGCTAATATCTCTACAACCCTAGCGTCACCGAACCTTAAGTGTGTAGACCCTACGGGTTCGGGAGACATGCAGACATGACTGAGACGCCTCTCCGGTCAATAACCAACAGTGGGATCTGGATACCCATGTTGGCTCCCACATGCTCCACGATTCCCTTTGTCAATCGGTATGTTACTTGCCCGAGACTCGATCGTCGGTATCCCAATACCTCGTTCAATCTCGTTTCCGGCAAGTCACTTTACTCATGTAGTAATGCATGATCCCATGATCTAACACTTGGACACATTGAGCTCATTATGATGATGCATTACCGAGTGGGCCTAGAGATACGTCTCCATCATACGGAGTGACAAATCCCAGTCTCGATTCGTGCCAACCCAACAGACACTTTCGGAGATACCTGTAATGTACCTTTATAGTCACCCAGTTACGTTGTGACGTTTGGCACACCCAAGGCACTCCTACGGTATCTGGGAGTTGCACAATCTCATGGTCTAAGGAAATGATACTTGACATTCGGAAAAGCTACAGCAAACAAACTACACGATCTTTGAGCTATGCTTAGGATTGGGTCTTGTCCATCACATCATTCTCCTAATGATGTGATCCCGTTATCAATGACATTCAATGTCCATAGTCAGGAAACCATGACTATCTTTTGATCAACGAGCTAGTCAACTAGAGGCTCACTAGGGACGTGTTGTGGTCTATGTATTCACACATGTATTACGATTTCCGGATAACACAATTATAGCATGAACAATAGACAATTATCATGAACAAAGAAATATAATAATAACCATTTTATTATTGCCTCTAGGGCATATTTCCAACAGTCTCCCACTTGCACTAGAGTCAATAGTCTAGTTACATTTTGATGAATCGAACACCCATGAAGTTCTGGTGTTGATCATGTTTTGCTCTAGGGAGAGGTTTAGTCAACGGATCTGCCACATTCAGGTCCGTATGTACTTTACAAATCTCTATGTCTCCATTTTGAACACTTTCACGAATGGAGTTGAAGCGACGCTTGATATGCCCGGTCTTCCTGTGAAACCTGGGCTCCTTGGCAAGGGCAATAGCTCCAGTGTTGTCACAGAAGAGAGTCATCGGGCCTGACGCATTGGGTATGACTCCTAGGTCGGTAATGAACTCCTTCACCCAGACTGCTTCTTGTGCTGCCTCCGCGGCTGCCATGTACTCCGCTTCACATGTAGATCCCGCCACAATGCTTTGCTTGCAACTGCACCAGCTTACTACCCCACCATTCAAAAATTAACACGTATCTGGTTTGTGACTTAGAGTCATCCAGATCTGTGTCGAAGCTAGCATCGACGTAACCCTTTACAACGAGCTCTTCGTCACCTCCATAAACGAGAAACATTTCCTTAGTCCTTTTTAGGTACTTCAGGATATTCTTGACCGCTGTCCAGTGTTCCATGCCGGGATTACTTTGGTACCTTCCTACCAAACTTACGGCAAGGTTTACATCAGGTCTGGTACACAGCATAGCATACATGACAGACCCTATGGCCGAGGCATAGGGGACGACACTCATCTTTTCTCTATCTTCTGCCGTGGTCGGGCATTGAGCCGTGCTCAATCTCGTACCTTGCAATACAGGCAAGAACCCCTTCTTTGACTGATCCATTTTGAACTTCTTCAATATCTTGTCAAGGTACGTACTCTGTGAAAGACCAATGAGGCGTCTCGATCTATCTCTATAGATCTTGATGCCTAATATATAAGTAGCTTCTCCAAGGTCCTGCATTGAAAAACACTTGTTCAAGTAGGCCTTTATGCTTTCCAAGAATTCTATATCATTTCCCATCAACAGTATGTCATCCACATACAATATGAGAAATGCTACAGAGCTCCCACTCACTTTCTTGTAAATGCAGGCTTCTCCATAAGTCTGTGCAAACCCAAACGCTTTGATCTTCTCATCAAAACGAATGTTCCAACTCCGACATGCTTGCACCAGCCCATAAATCGAGCGTTGGAGCTTGCACACCTTGTCAGCATTCTTAGGATCGAAAAAACCTTCCGGCTGCATCATATACAATTCTTCCTTAAGGAAACCATTAAGGAATGTCATTTTGACGTCCATTTTCCATATCTCATAATCATAGAATGCGGCAATTGCTAACATGATTCGGACGGACTTCAGCTTCGCTACGGGTGAGAAAGTCTCATCGTAGTCAACCCCTTGAACTTGTCGATAACCCTTAGTGACAAGCCGAGCTTTATAGATGGTCACATTACCATCTGCGTATGTCTTATTCTTAAAGATCCATTTATTTTCTATGGCTCGCCGATCAATGGGCAAGTCATTTATCCCTCTAGTCATCTAAGTGAAACATGATCCGAGTCAACTAGGTCGTGTCCGATCATCACGTGAGACGGACTAGTCAACATCGGTGAACATCTTCATGTTGATCGTATCTTCTATACGACTCATGCTCGACCTTTCGGTATTCCGTGTTCCGAGGCCATGTCTGTACATGCTAGGCTCGTCAAGTCAACCTAAGTGTTTTTGCTGTGTAAATCTGGCTTACACCCGTTGTATTCGAACGTTAGAATCTATCACACCCGATCATCACGTGGTGCTTCGAAACGACGAACCTTCGCAATGGTGCACAGTTAGGGGGAACACCTTTCTTGAAATTTTAGTGAGGGATCATCTTATTTAAGCTACCGTCGTTCTAAGCAAATAAGATGTAAAACATGATAAACATCACATGCAATCAAATAGTGACATGATATGGCCAATATCATTTTGCTCCTTTTGATCTCCATCTTCGGGGCTCCATGATCATCGTTGTCACCGGCATGACACCATGATCTCCATCATCATGATCTCCATCATCGTGTCTTCTTGAAGTTGTCTCGTCATCTATTACTTCTACTACTATGGCTAACGCTTTAGCAATAAAGTAAAGTAATTACATGACGTTTATGTTGACACGCAGGTCATAAATAAATAAAGACAACTCCTATGGCTCCTGCCGGTTGTCATACTCATCGACATGCAAGTCGTGATTCCTATTACAAGAACATGATCATCTCATACATCACATATATCATTCATCACATCCTTTGGCCATATCACATCACAAAACACTTGCTGCAAAAATAAGTTAGACGTCCTCTAATTGTTGTTGCAAGTTTTTACGTGGCTCCTATAGGTTTCTAGCAAGAACGTTTCTTACCTACGCCAAAACCACAACGTGAATTGTCAATTTCTATTTACCCTTCATAAGGACCCTGTTCATCGAATCCGATCCGACTAAAGTGGGAGAGACAGACACCCGCCAGCCACCTTATGCAACTAGTGCATGTCAGTCGGTGGAACCAGTCTCAAGTAAGCGTACGTGTAAGGTCAGTCCGGGCCGCTTCATCCCACGATGACGCCGAATCAAGATAAGACTAGTAATAGCAAGCAAATTAACAATATCGACGCCCACAACTGCTTTGTGTTCTACTCGTGCATAGTAACTACGCATAGACCTAGCTCATGATACCATTGTTGGGGAACATAGCAGAATTTTAAAATTTTCTACGCATCACCAAGATCAATCTATGGAGTCATCTAGCAACGAGGGAGAGAGGAGTGCATCTACATACCCTTGTAGATCGCGCGCGGAAGCGTTCAAGAGAACGGGCTTGATGGAGTCGTACTCGACGTGATCCAAATCACCGATGACCTAGTGCCGAATGGATGGCACCTCCGCGTTCAACACACGTACGGTTGGGAAGATGTCTCCTCCAACTTGATCCAGCAAGGGGAAAGGAGAGGTTGATGAAGATCCAGCAGCACGACGGCGTGGTGGTGGAAGCAACGGTGATCTCGGCAGGGCTTCGCCAAGCGCAGGGAGACGGAGGAGTGTCATGGGAGGGAGAGGGAGAGGCCAGGGGATTGGGTGCGGCTGCCCACCCTCCCCCCACTATATATAGGGTGCCTAGGGGGGCGCCGGCCCTAGGAGATCCAATCTCCTAGGGGGGCGGCGGCCAAGGGGGTGCCTTGCCCCCCAAGGCAAGGGTGGCGCCCCCCACCCCTAGGGTTTCCAACCCTAGGCGCAGGGGGAGGCCCAAGGGGGGCGCACCAGCCCACTAGGAGCTGGTTCCCCTCCCACTTCAGCCCATGGGGCCCTCCGGGATAGGTGGCCCCACCCGGTGGACCCCCGGGACCCTTCCGGTGGTCCAGGTACAATACCGATTACCCCGAAACTTTCTCGATGGCCGAAACTTATCTTCCTATATATAAATCTTCACCTCCGGACTATTCCGGAACTCCTCGTGACGTCCGGGATGTCATCCGGGACTCTAAAAAACTTTCGGGTTACCGTATGCTAATATCTCTACAACCATAGCGTCACCAAACCTTAAGTGTGTAGACCCTACGGGTTCGGGAGACATGCAGACATGACCGAGACGCCTCTCCAGTCAATAACCAACAGCGGGATCTGGATACCCATGTTGGCTCCCACATGCTCCACGATGATCTCATCAGATGAACCACAATGTCGAGGATTCAATCAATCTGTATACAATTCCCTTTGTCAATCGGTACGTTACTTGCCCGAGACTCGATCGTCGGTATCCCAATACCTCGTTCAATCTCGTGACTGGCAAGTCACTTTACTCGTGCCGTAATGCATGATCCCGTGATCAACCACTTGGTCACATTGAGCTCATTATGATGATGCATTACCGAGTGGGCCCAGAGATACCTCTCCGTCATACGGAGTGACAAATCCCAGTCTCGATTCGTGCCAACCCAACAGACACTTTCGGAGATACCTGTAATGTACCTTTATAGTCACCCAGTTACGTTGTGACGTTTGGCACACCCAAGGCACTCCTACGGTATCCGGGAGTTGCACAATCTCATGGTCTAAGGAAATGATACTTGACATTCGGAAAAGCTACAACAAACGAACTACATGATCTTTGAGCTATGCTTAGTATTGGGTCTTGTCCATCACATCATTCTCCTAATGATGTGATCCCGTTATCAATGACATCCAATGTCCATAGTCAGGAAACCATGACTATCTTTTGATCAACGAGCTAGTCAACTAGAGGCTCACTAGGGACGTGTTGTGGTCTATGTATTCACACATGTATTACGATTTCCGGATAACACAATTATAGCATGAACAATAGACAATTATCATGAACAAAGAAATATAATAATAACCATTTTATTATTGCCTCTAGGGCATATTTCCAACAGTCTCCCACTTGCACTAGAGTCAATAGTCTAGTTACATTGTGATGAATCGAACACCCATGCAGTTCTGGTGTTGATCATGTTTTGCTCTAGGGAGAGGTTTAGTCAACGGATCTGCCACATTCAGGTCCGTATGTACTTTACAAATCTCTATGTCTCCATTTTGAACACTTTCACGAATGGAGTTGAAGCAACGCTTGATATGCCTGGTCTTCCTGTGAAACCTGGGCTCCTTGGCAAGGGCAATAGCTCCAGTGTTGTCAAAGAAGAGAGTCATTGGGCCCGACGCATTGGGTATGACTCCTAGGTTGGTAATGAACTCCTTCACCCAGACTACTTCTTGTGCTGCCTCCGAGGCTGCCATGTACTGCGCTTCACATGTAGATCCCGCCACAACGCTTTGCTTGCAACTGCACCAGCTTACTGCCCCAGCATTTAAAATATACACGTATCTGGTTTGTGACTTAGAGTCATCCAGATCTGTGTCGAAGCTAGCATCGACGTAACCCTTTACAACGAGCTCTTCGTCACCTCCATAAACGAGAAACATTTCCTTAGTCCTTTTCAGGAACTTCAGGATATTCTTGACCGCTGTCCAGTGTTCCATGCCGGGATTACTTTGGTACCTTCCTACCAAACTTACGGCAAGGTTTACATCAGGTCTGGTACACAACATAGCATACATGATAGACCCTATGGCCGAGGCATAGGGGACGACACTCATCTTTTCTCTATCTTCTACCGTGGTCGGGCATTGAGCCGTGCTCAATCTCGTACCTGGCAATACAGGCAAGAACCCCTTCTTTGACTGATCCATTTTGAACTTCTTCAATATCTTGTCAAGGTACGTACTCTGTGAAAGACCAATGAGGCGTCTCGATCTATCTCTATAGATCTTGATGCGTAATATATAAGCAGCTTCTCCAAGGGTCCTTCATTGAAAAACACTTGTTCAAGTAGGCCTTTATGCTTTTCAAGAATTATATATCATTTCCCATCAACAGTATGTCATCCACATATAATATGAGAAATGCTACAGAGCTCCCACTCACTTTCTTGTAAATGCAGGCTTCTCCATAAGTCTGCGTAAACCCAAACGCTTTGATCATCTCATCAAAATGAGTGTTCCAACTCCGAGATGCTTGCACCAGCCCATAAATCGAGCGTTGGAGCTTGCACACCTTGTCAGCATTCTTAGGATCGACAAAACCTTCCGGCTGCATCATATACAATTCTTCCTTAAGGAAACCATTAAGGAATGTCGTTTTGACGTCCATTTGCCATATCTCATAATCATAGAATGCGGCAATTGCTAACATGATTCGGATGGACTTCAGCTTCGCTACGGGTGAGAAAGTCTCATCGTAGTCAACCCCTTGAACTTGTCGATAACCCTTAGCGACAAGCCGAGCTTTATAGATGGTCACATTACCATCCGCGTTTGTCTTCTTCTTAAAGATCCATTTATTTTCTATGGCTCGTCGATCAACGGGCAAGTCAGTCAAAGTCTCATACATGGATCCTATCTCGGATTTCATGGCTTCCAGCCATTTGTCGGAATCCGGGCCCGCCATCGCTTCTTCATAGTTCGAAGGTTCATCGTTGTCTAACAACATGATTTCCAAGACAGGGTTGATGTACCACTCTGGTGCGGAACGTGTCCTTGTGGACCTACGGAGTTCAGGAGTAACTTGATCTGAAGTTTCATGATCATCATCATTAACTTCCTCTCTAGTCGGTGCAGGCACCTCAGGAACATTTTCTTGAGCTGCGCCACTTACCGGTTCAAGAGGTAATACTTCATCAAGTTCTACTTTCCTCCCACTTATTTCTTTCGAGAGAAACTCTTTCTCTAGAAAGGACCCATTCTTGGCAACAAAGATCTTGCCTTCGGATCTGAGGTTGAAGGTATACCCAATAGTTTCTTTAGGGTATCCTATGAAGACGCATTTTTCCAACTTGGCTCTAATACCACTATTAGGGAACGTAGGAGAATTTCATATTAGGACTAAATTCATAACGAAAGTAAATTACCACACTTTTTAAGGAGACTCTCGAAATAATATAAGTGAAGCATGAGAGTTCAATAATTTCTACAAAATAAATCCACCGCTGTGCTCCAAACAGATATAAGTGAAGCACTAGAGCAAAATTGCCTAGCTCAAAAGATATAAGTCAAGCTCATAGAGTATTTTAATAAATCACGATTCATGCGTGTCCCTCTCACAAGGTGTGTACATCAAGGATGGTTGTGGCAAACTAAAAAGCAAAGACTCATATCATACAAGACCCTCCAAGCAAAACACATATGATGTGGTGAATAAAAATATAGCCTCAAGTAAATTTACAGATAGACGAAGACGAAAGAGGGGATTCCTTCCGGGGCATCCCCAAGCTTAGGCTCTTGGTAGTCCTTGAATATTACCTTGGGGTGCCTTGGGCATCCCCAATCTTAGGCTATTGCCACTCCTTATTCCATAGTCCATCAAATCTTTACCTAAAATTTGAAAACTTCACAACACAAAACTCAACAGAAAACCTCATGAGATCCGTTAGTACAAGAAAATAAATCACCACTTTTAGTACTATTGTAACCTCATTATTTATTTATATTGGTTTAATATCTACTGTATTCCAACTTCTCCATGGTTCATACCCCACGATACTACCCATAGATTCATCAAAATAAGCAAACAACACATAGGAAACGGAATCTGTCAAAAAACATAACAGTCTGTAGTAATATGTAACTCTCGAATACATCTGTAACTCCAAAAATTCTGAAAAATAGGAAAACCTGGGCAATTTGTATATTAATCTTCTTCAAAAAGAATCATCATTTTATCATACTTCTGTTAAAAATGAGAATAGTTTTCCTGGGCACAAAAGTTTCTGTTTTCAGCAAGATCAAATCAACTATCACCGCAAGCCATCCCAAAGGTCTTACTTGGCACAAACACTAACTAAAACATGAAAACACATCTTATCCAGAGGTGATGAAAAATTTATTGAAAAACAGAACCAAAAAGTAACAACAAAAATAAAATTGGGTTGCCTCCCAGCAAGCGCTATTGTTTAACCCCCCTAGCTAGGCATAATGCAATAGATCTAGGTGTTGTCATCTTTGGTGTGCAATCCATAAGTAGCTCTCATAATAGATTCATATGGCAACTTAATTTTCTTTCCGGGAAAGTGTTCCATGCCCTTCCTTAATGAAAATTAAAATCTAATATTTTCTTCTTTCATACCAATAATTGCACCGATCGTTCTAAGGAAGGGTCTACCAAGAATAATAGGACATGTGGGATTACAATCTATATCAAGAACAATGAAATCTACGGGCACATAATTCCTATTTGCAAAAATAAGAACATCATTAATCCTTCCCATAGGTTCCTTAATGGTGGAATCCACAAGATATAAATTTAAAGAAGAATGATCAAATTCACGGAAACCTAACACATCACATAAAGAAATATAATAATAACCATTTTATTATAGATCGAATCCCCCTCCAGCAGATTGCCGGAAAAGACCCCAAGACGGGATCTCATGGGAATAGAAGGTTGCGACGGCGGAAAAATATTTTCATGGATGCTTCTATTGATAAGGGAATATTTGATGTTTGCTTGTCTTGGAGTTCTTCTTCGTCGATCTTGGGTTAGGTTCCGGGTCGGCAGCCTGGGCTAGCAGGGTGGATGTCGTTTGAGTTTCTGTTTGAGATTCATCCGTAGTCGGATGTTGTCCTCATGTATGATGTTGATGTAATCATGTGGCATTTATATGCTTTGTATCTATCCCCAACTATTATGTAATGGTACGATGTAATGATATCCACCTTGCAAAAGCATGTCAATATGCGGTTCTATCCTTGGTGGGACCATCGAGTTCCTTTAGGTCGCATATTGGGCGTGACACTTCCACCATTGCTAGCCTCTCTAGTACCGTGCAACTTTCGTCGGTGCATTACACCCACCATATACCTTCCTCAAAACAGCCACCATACCTACCTATTATGGCATTTCCATAGCCATTCCGAGATATATTGCCATGCAACTTCCACCGTTCCGTTTATTATGACAGGCTTCATCATTGCCATATTGCTTTATATGACCATGTAGTTGACATCGTATTTGTGGCAAAGCCACCATTCATATTTTTTATACATGTCACTCTTGAGTCATTGCGCATACCGGTACACCGCCAGAGGCATTCATATAGAGTCATATATTTGTTCTAGTATCGAGTTATAATTCTTGAGTTGTAAGTAAATAAAAGTGTGATGATCATCATTATTAGAGCATTGTCCCATGTGAGGAAAGGATGATGGAGACTATGATTCCTCCACAAGTCGGAATGAGTCTCCGGACGAAAAATCTATCTATATCTATCTATCTATCTATCTATCTATCTATACCTATACTAATTCGTGACTCCCTAGAAATTACCAAATTAATTAGATTTTATGAGCCATTAATCTGGTGGGACCGAATTATTACGGTGTAGATCTTCCGATAATTTCCCTATACATTACCACGTTATTAAACAGAAAATCCTAGATTCGTATAACTAAAAAAACTCACGTATCTCTCTCCTCTCTCCCCGAACGCAACGCTCTTAATCTCTCACATATATAAAAGAAACTCACGTATCTCTCTCCTCTCTCTCAACGATAATCATGGGATGAGATTTCATCTTGGTAAAAAAACCTGTCCACGCATGTTAAAATAAAAGGTCTATAAAAAAACTCACGTATCCCTCTCCTCTCTCCCAGAATCCACTCTCCCAACGCTAATCATGGGGTCAGATTCAATCTTGGTAAAAAAACCTGTCCATGCATGTTAAAAGAAAAGGTCTATAAAAAATCTCACGTATCTCTCTCCTCTCTCCCAGAACCCAAAGCTAATCTCTCACGTATATATGAATGAACAAAAGAGTCCACAACAATCCCGTCAAAAAATAAGGAGTCCACAACAATCATGGGATGAGATGTAATCTAAATAAAAAACCTGTCCACGTATGTTCAATAACAAAAAAAACTGTCCACGCACTTTGTAAAAGAAAGGATTCAGCTGTATAAAAAAACACATTGTGTCATCTAGCTATGCTTTCCCTCAGCCCCTGCCTCTCGCATCTCCATGTCTCTCTCGCTCTACCTCCACCGCCGCCTCGCCTCGCCTCTCTCTCTCTCTCGCCCTCCCTCTCTCTCAATCCTGAGCTTGCTCACTTCTTCAATTAATCAAGTCTTTTCCCCCAAAATCCCTTCTTCACAGTGTTCTTTACATAGCAGCAGGAATTTGAGGTTCGGCCATCTTACCCTAGGGCCTCTCTCTCTCAATCCTGAGCTTTCTCACTTCTTCAATTAATCAAGTCTTTACCCCCAAAATCCCTTCCTCACAGTGTTCTTTACATAGCAGCAGGAATTTTAGGTTCGGCCATCTTACCCTAGGGCCTCTGTGAAGACCGTAGGTAAGCACAGATCAGCGGCAACATGGAAGAATCACGATGGACAGGTACAGTGGCACATGGCTACATGAAGCTTATGTTTCATGTCCAATAAATTCTACATCAACTCCACAAATCCCTCCTCTGTTCGCCGCATGTGAAATAGTTTACTATTCATACAACCCTGAATATATTTGCTTGATACATAATGTTGCAGCAAGGAAAATCTGTTTGCTACATGTATTTCAGCACCCCTCTTGACATGACTATCTATTTTACAGACATAATTACCTGGGGTGCTCTCCATCACGTTTCTGCAGCAAGCTCACGTTCTCTACATCTACCAATCAACCACCCGACCAGCCAGTTGAATTTGATGTTCATAGAAATCTTTGCATATACTATCTATGCTGCACATATTAGATTTTGTATGTTGTTTCTTCCAACAAACAATGAATCTTAGAGTGTCTGCATGGCATAAAATATATTCGGTCTTCCAGGATTAAGAAAGGTATGATGCATTTATTTCAAATATTTTCCTATATATTTGACATTTAAGATTTAGCAATTTGCATAAATTCTCAGTGTGTACGATTTTCATTTGTAGATCTGTAGATTTTAAAATTGTTGTGCATCAAAAGTTACCTATCTGTATGGCATACTTGAGTTATACATGTCTCTATATAGTCCGCTACTGCCCCTCCATGCAGGGATTGACAAATTTGAAAAAGATGACAGTTTCAAGTAGAATATCCGTTCGCTATCATCATTGAGGATGCAGAGTTCTCCACGAACCACCCACCCCATATGTACACGAAGAACTCAGTTTACATCTCCATGATCGGCGTACGTCAATCAGCTATATCTCCTCCCACAAAGTTTGTCCTCATAGAAAAAACTACTTCGGCAAGTTCGACTTTAGATGTCACCATGGAGGCAGCAGTTTCATGTCCAACCAATCCGCCATGCATGGCCTCCATATTGCACTGTCCCCATCCTCTGATTGGATTCCAACACCAGCACGTCCTGCAGCCCTTATTTCTTGCTGTTCGATTCCACCATGTGCAGTTTCAGTTATTTATTGTAGGAGCATCAATCCATGGCGTTCCTTGAGCATTACGCTATTAAAAAAATACTTGGGTATGTGAAGTCTGTGGACTTTGTATAGCACATGATCGACTGTGGAGGACGAGCAGGTGATGGGCGATGACATTACTACAATTGTCTAATATCCCAGCTACTTCCCAACCAGGTAATGTTCAGTTCTCCTATGTCCTATTTTTTCCAATAGAGAGTGAAAGTTGACCTCCTATGAAGTAATCAATAATTGATAAGTCAAACAAAAAAATAACTATATTTGTTTGAGAAATGAACTACTTAATTGTGGCATGACGCACGAGGCTTAGCATCAAAACATGCCTGTACTGACTTAGTTATTCCCCATATGTAATGCATTTAGTATTTGTTTTCTTAGAGATTATCTAAGAATACAATCATTTGGTCTATTTCTTTTCATATCAAGATTATCATCTCTACTTGAGGAAAAAAGGGTTCAAGAAGTAAAGGTCAAAGCCCTAGATTCAAATGTTAATTGCATATGAGAAACATATGGACTTTTCGACTTCGCTAGCTGAATGTTTGGTCCTTTAGATCCAATATGTGTCTCCCATGTAATATGTTCGACTTACAGGAAAACTGAGTTATAGAAAAAAATGTTGTTTCGTTAGTTCTCATAGTAATATATTTATGCTCATGCAGGTCTCATTCAACTTCCCTTTGCTATGTAAGAATCAATTGCTCTCAAAATTCTTATTACTTTCTTTGAATTCCACTTTCTATTGCCAAAAACCAACTAAATAAATGACTTGACACAAATATAGCTTCAAGTAAATTGTGGTTTAGGATATATAGAAATTCTATATGACATTTTTTTTAATAGCACCTTCTTTACCAATCTCGAATATCATTAAAATATTTTGAATTAATCTATATTTTTAAACTTATTTGTTACCCTGAAAGCTAACAACCAATAATAGGAGTAATCTCAGATTACCCATTATTAGTAGATGTGAACTTCGTGGCTTGCGAGTTGCTTACAGTATGCCTGTATATGTTTAAACCAAGGTTACCAAGAAGTAGGTTTCTTCATGAAAATAATCATGCTCAAACTATATTTGGTTCTTTTCTAACAATATCATGCAAAATAATATCCCAATATGTAGCTGATTTAAACTATGTTCTTCCCATTTGTGTTGCCCATAATATGTTCTCAGTTATTTGCATTTTTGTTGTTATTAAAGATTCCACTTCCTTATAGTGATTTTATAATTTATGAAATTACTGAAGGGATATTGTTTATTTTCCCGATACATCACCAAGGACTACTTTCACATGTTCTAATACACATGCATTTTAAGTTATTTTATGCTAGCCCGTGCAGTTGCACGGGTCAACGACTAGTAAAAGAAAAAAAAGGAAAAAAAGATAGGCCAAAGAGCCAAAAATAAAATGAGAGAAAAGAGAGAAGGGGCAATGCTACTATCCTTTTTCCATACTTGTTCTTCAAAGTAGCACCATGATCTTCATGATAGAGAGTCTCCTATTTTGTCACTTTCATATACTAGTGGGAAATTTTCACTATAGAACTTGGCTTGTATAATCCAATGATGGGCTTTCTCAAATTGCCCTAGGTCTTCGTGAGCAAGCGAGTTGGATGCAAAACCACATAGTTTCTTTTTGAGCTTTCATACACTTATAGCTCTAGTGCATCCATTGCATGGCAATCCCTACTCACTCACATTGATATCTATTGACGGGCATCTCCATAGCTCGTCGATATGCCTAGTTGATGTGAGACTGTCTCCTTTTTTCGTCTCAACAGCCACCATATTCTATTCCACCTATAGTGTTATATACATGGCTCACGCTCATGTATTGCATGAAAGTTGAAAAAGTTTGAGAACATCAAAAGTATGAAATAATTGCTTGGCTTGTCATCGGGATTGTGCATGATTTAATATTTTGTGTGATGAAGATAGAGCATAGCCAAACTATATGATTTTGTAGGGATAACTTTCTTTCGCCATGTTATTTTGAGAAGACATGATTGCTTTATTAGTATGCTTGAAGTATTACTGTTTTTATGTCAATATTAAATTTTTGTTTTGAATCTTATGGATCTGAATATTCATGCCGCAATAAAGAAAATTACATGGATAAATATGCGAGGTAGCATTCCACATCAAAAATTATGTTGTTATCATTTACCTACACGAGGACGAGCAGGAATTAAGCTTCGGGATGCTTGATACGTCTCCAATGTATCTATAATTTTTGATTGTTCCATACTATTATATTATCTGTTTTGGATGTTTTATATGCATTTATATGATATTTTATATCATTTTAGGACTAACTTATTAACCTAGAGCCCAGTGCCAGTTTCTGTTTTTTTCCTTGTTTTTGAGTTTCGCAGAAAAGGAATATCAAACGGAATAAAACTTTACGATGATTTTCTTGGACCATAAGACACCTATGAGACTTGGGGATGAAGTCAAAAGACCCACGAGGCGATAGCAAGCTGTAGGGGCGCGCCCCCTGGCTTGTGGTCCCCCTGGGAGTCCACCGACCTCCCTCTCGACTCTATAAATCCTCAAATATTCCCTTATCAATAGAAGCATCCATGAAAATATTTTTCCGCCGTCGCAACTTTCTATTCCCATGAGATCTCATCTTGGGGTCTTTTCCGGCAATCTGCCGGAGGGGGATTCGATCATGAAGGGCATCTACATCAACCCTATCGCCCTTCCGATGAAGCATGATTAGTTTACCTCAGACCTACAGGTCCATAGCTAGTAGCTAGATGGCTTCTTCTCTCTCTATGATCTTCAATACCATGTGCCCCTCGATGTTCTTGGAGTTCTATCCGATGTAATATTCTTTTGCGGTGTGTTTGTCGAGATTCGATGAATTGCATATTTATGATTAGATTATCTATGAATATTATTTGAATCTCCTCTGTATTCTTATATGCATGATTTTATACCTTTGTATTTCTCTTTGAATTATTGGTTTGGTTTGGCCAACTAGATTGGTATTTCTTGCAATGGAAGAGGTGCTTAGTTTTGGTTTCAATCTTGCGGTGTCCTCACCCAGTGACATAGTAGGGGTAGCGAGGCACGTATTGTATTGTTGCCATCAAGCATAAAAAGATAGAGTTTTCATCATATTGCTTGATTTTATCCCTCTACATCATGTCATCTTACTTAAGGCGCTACTCCATTCTTTATGGACTTAATACTCTAGATGCATGCTGGATAGCGGTCGATGTGTGGAGTAATAGTAGTAGATGCAGAATCGTTTCGGTCTACTTGACACAGACATGATTCCTATATGCATAATCATTGCCTTGGATATCGTCATAACTTTGCGCTTTTCTATCAATTGCTCGACAGTAATTTGTTCACCCACTGTATTATTTACATTCAAGAGAGAAGCCTCTAGTGAAACCTATGGCCCCTGGGTCTATTTTCCATTATATATTTTCAGATATATAAACCAAAAAACCCAAAAATACCTTGTTGCAATTTATTTACTTTTACGTTTTAGCAATCTTTTATACCTATCTCTTTCAGATCTCACCATTGCAATTGACCGTGAAGGGATTAACAACCCCTTTATCACGTTGGGTGCAAGTGTTTGATTGTTTGTGCAGGTGCATAGATCGGAGACTTGCTTGTACCTCCTACTAGATTGATACCTTGGTTCTCCAACTGAGGGAAATACTTATCTCTACTTTGTTGCATCCCCTTTCCTTTTCAAGGGAAGAACCAACGCAAGCTCAAGAAGTAGCAGAAACCAAGGGAGGAGAGGACTTGGACACCAAGTCCTATCCTATTCCTACTAGGACTCCCCTTTTCCCCCCTTCCCTAGCCACATGGGCTTTTGAGGACTTGGTGCGCCTAGCCCAATAAGGCCAGGGCGCCTCTCCTAAGCCCATGCCAGCCCTTGGGTCATGGTGGACCCACTTGTGGACTTCCGGACCCCTGCAAAATCCTTTGGAACCTTCTAGAAGCTTCATGGTACAATACTGAAAAACTACACCTTTTTCCGGAACCCAAAATGTGACTTCCCATGTATAAATATTTACCTCTCAACCATTCTGAGACTCCTCGTGACATCTGTGATCTCATCCGGGACTCCGAACAACATTCGGTTACCAATCATCAAATATCCCAATACTACTTTAGCGTCAACGAACATTAAGCGTGCGACCCTGCGGGTTCAGGAATCATGTAGTCATGACCGAGACACCTCTCTGGTCAATAACCAATAGCGGGACCTGGATGCCCATATTGATTCCTACATATTGCACGAAGATCTTTTATCAGTTTAACCACGATGTCAAGGATTCGGTTAAGCTCGTATGCAATCCCTTTGCCCAGTGATATGTTACTTGCCCGAGATTCGATCGTTGGTATCTCTGATGTCGCTTGAACTACGTCGGTATTTTCCCAAAGAGGAAGGGATGATGCAGCACAGCTACGGTAGGTATTTCCCTCTGAAACCAAGGTATCAATCTAGTAGGAGAACCAAGCAACTCTATTTAAATGGTACCTGCACACAAAGAACAAATACTTGCAACCCGACACTTATAAGGGGTTGCCAATCCCTTTTTCGGGTAACGGCGCTAGAGATTGTCAGGTTCACAGGATAAGAGTGGATAAACAGATCTTGATAAAACGCGAAATAAAAGAAGCAAATAAAAAGTGCGGCATGGTATTTTTGGCTTTTTTGGAATAATGGATCTGAAAATAAAAGTGGCAAATAATAGATCGGAAAGCAAATATGATAAACAATAGACCCAGGGGCCGTAGATTTCACTAGTGGCTTCGCTCAAGAAATAGCACGTGGTGGGTAAACAAATTATTGTTGGGAAACTGATAGAACCTCAAATAATTATGATGATGTATAGGTAATGATCAATATATAGGCATCACGTCCAAGATTAGTAGACCGACTCCTACCTGCATCTACTACTATTACTCCACACATCAACCACTATCCAACATGCATCTAGTGTATTAAGTTCATGGAGAAACGGAGTAATGCAATAAGAACGATGACATGATGTAGACTCGATCTATTCATGTAGGAATAGCCTCCATCTTGTTATCCTTAATAGCACCGATACATACGCGTCTGGCAGCCCCTTCTGTCACTGGGAAAGAACACCGCATGATCGAACCCATCACAAAGCACCTCTTCCCATGGCAAGAAAAATTGATCTAGTTGGCCTAACTAAACCAAAGATTCAAAGAAGAAATACGAGGCTATAAATAATCCTGCATATAAGAGATTAAAAACTCAAATAACTTTCATGGATATATAGATCTGATCATAAACTCAAAGTTCATCGGATCCCAACAAACACACCGCAAAAAGAGTTACATCAAATAGATCTCCAAGAGACCAGTGTATTGAGAATCAAAAGAGAGAGAGGAAGCCATCTAGCTACTGCCTACGGACCCGTAGGTCTATGACGAACTACTCACGCATCATCGGAGAGGCACCAATGAGGATGATGAACCCCTCCGTGATGGTGTCTAGATTGATCCATGGTTCTGGAACTTGCGGCGGCTGGAATTGTGTTTCATCGACTCCCCTAGGTTTTTTGGAATATTTGGATATTTACAGGGCGAAGAGGTGGTGCGGGAGGCCAGCGAGGTGGGAACAACCCACCAGGGCACGCCTGGGCCCCTAGGCGCGCCCAGGTGGGTTGTGCCCCTCCCCTTGGGGCACTACTCTGGTACTTCTTTGGCCCATGTTGTTTCTTCTGGTGCATAAAAATTCTCCAAACAGTTTCGCCGCATCTGGACTTCGTTTGGTACTAATATTCTGCGAAGTAAAAAACAAGCAATAAATAGCAACTGGCACTGGGCACTATGTCAATAAGTTAGTCCCAAAAAATGATATAAACTTGCTATAAAATGATTGTAAAACATCCAAGAATGATATGGAAATTATAGATATGTTGGAGACGTATCAATCTCCATACCTAGTTCAATCTCGTTGTTGGCAAGTCTCTTTACTCGTCCCGTAATAAAATATCCCGTGACTAACTAATTAATCACATTGCGTGCAAGCTCTTTAAGATGTTGTATTACCGAGAGGGCCCAGAGATATCTCTCCGTCATACGGAGTGACAAATCCCAGTCTTGATCCATGCCAACCCAACAGACACCTTCGGAGACACCTATAGAGCACCTTTATGATCACCCGGTTACGAAGTGACGTTTGGATACACACTAAGTATTCCTCCGGTGTCAGGGATTTACACGGTCTCATGGTCTAAGGAACATATACTTAACATGAAGAAAGCTATAGCAAATAAACTAAACAATCTTATGCTAAGCTTATGGTTGGGTCTTGTCCATCACATCATTCTCCTAATGATGTGATCCCGTTATCAAATGACAACTCATGTCTATGGTTAGAAAACCTTAACCATCTTTGATCAACAAGCTATAGTCTAGTAGAGGCTCACTAGGGATACTGTGTTGTCTATGTATTCACACATGTATTTAAGTTTCCGGTCAATACAATTCTAGCATGAATAATAAACATTTATCATGAACAAGGAAATATGACAATAGCCAATTTATTATTGCCTCTAGGGCATATTTCCAATAGTCTCCCACTTGCACTAGAGTCAATAATCTAGTTTACATAGTTATGAATCTAACACCCATGGAGTCTTGGTGCTGATCATGTTTTGCTCACGAAAGAGGTTTAGTCAACGGGTCTGCCACATTCAGATCAGTATGTACTTTGCAAAGTTTCATGTCTCCATCCTTAACATAATTATGAATGGAGTTGAAGCGGCGCTTGATGTGCTTGGTTCTCTTGTGAAAACCTAGGCTCCTTGGCAATGGCAATAGCTCCAATGTTGTCACAAAAGATAGTCATTGGATTCGATGCAATAGGTATTACGCATTTACACACAGATAGGATATGAACTCCTTCATCCAGACTCCTTCTTGCGCTGCTTCCGAAGTAGCTATATACTCCACTTCACAGGTAGATCCCGCCATGATGCTCTGCTTTGAAGTGCACCAACTGACCACTCCGCCATTTAATATAAATACATATCTGGTTTGGGACTTAGAGTCATCCAGATCTGTGTCGAAATTAGCATCGACATAACCCTTTATGACAAGCTCTTCATCACCTCCATAAATGAGAAACATGTCCTTAGTCCTTTCCAAGTACTTCAGGATATTCTTGACCGTTGTCCAGTGATCTACTCCTGGATCATTTTGGTACCTCCCTGCCAGACTTATGGCAAGGCACACATCAGGTTTGGTACACAACATGGCATAGATTATAGAGCCTATGGCTGAGGCATAGGGAATGACTTTCATCCTTTCTCTTTCTTCTATCATGGTCGGGCTTTGAGTCTTACTCAACTTCAAACCTTGCAATACAGGCAACAACCATTTCTTTGACTGATCCATTTTGACCTTCTTCAAACCTTTGTCAAGGTCTGTACTTTGTGAAAGTTCTATTAGGCGTCTTGATTTATCTCTATAGATTTTGATGCCCAATATGTAAGCAGCTTCACCAAGGTCTTTCATTCAAAAACTCTTATTCAAATATCCTTTCGTGCTTTCTAGAAATTCTATACCATTTCCAATCAAAAATATGTCATCCATAGATAATATCAGAAATGCTACAGAGCTCCCACTCATTTTCTTGTAAACACAAGATTCTCCGTAAGTTTGTATAAAACCAAAAGATTTTATCACTTCATCAAAGTGAATATTCCAACTCCGACATGCTTGCACTAGTCCATAGATGGAGCTTTCATACTTTGTTAGCATCCTTAGGATCGACAAAACCTTTTGGTTGCATCATATACAACTCTTCCATAAGAAACCCGTTAAGGAATTCCGTTTTGATGTCCATTTGCCAGATCTCATAATCATAAAATGCGGCAATTGCTAACATAATTATAATAGACTTAAGCATCGCTATGGGTGAGAAAGTCTCATCATAGTCAACCCATCGAACTTGTCAGAAACCTTTTGCGACAAGTCGATCTTTATGGACGGTGACATTACCATCAGCGGCTGTCTTCTTCTTAAAGATCCATTTATTCTAAATGGCTTGCCGATCATCAAGCAAGTCCACCAAAGTCCATACTTTGTTCTCATACATGGATCCTATCTCGGATTTCATGGCCTCAAGCCATTTGCTGGAATCCGGGCTCAACATTGCTTCTTCGTAGTTCGTAGGTTCGCCGTTATCTAACAACATGACTTCCAGGACTGGATTACCATACCACTCTGGTGCGACCGTACCCTGGTCGACCTACGAAGTTCAGTAGTATCTTGATCCAAAGTTTCATGATCATCATCATTAGCTTCCTCTTCAGTTGTGTAGGCATCACAGGAACAACTTTCTGTGATGTGCTACTTTCCAGTTTGAGAGAAGGTATGATTACCTCATCAATTTCTACTTTCCTCCCACTCACTTCTTTTGAGAGAAACTCCTCCTCTAGAAAGGAACCGTTCTTGGCAACAAATATCTTGCCCTCGGATCTGTGGTAGAAAGTATACCCAATGATCTCTTTAGGGTATCCTATGAAGACACACTTCTCCGCTTTGGGTTCGAGCTTATCAGGCTGAAGCCTCTTGACATAATTGTCGCATCCCCAAACTTTAAGAAACGACAGCTTAGGGTTTCTTGCCAAACCACAACTCATACAGTGTTGTCTCAACGGATTTAGACGGTGCCCTACTTAAAGTGAATGCAGTTGTCTCTAATGCATAACCCCAAAATGAAAGTGGCAAATCGGTAAGAGACATCACAGAATGCACCATATCTAATAGAGTACGATTACAATGTTCGGACACACCATTACGCTGTGGTGTTCAAGGTGGCATGAGCTATGAAACAATCCACATTTTCTTAAATGCATACCAAACTCGTAACTCAAATATTCACCTCCACGATCAGATCATAGAAACTTTATTTTCTTGTTATGATGATTTTCCACTTCACTCTTAAATTCCTTGAACTTTTCAAATGTTTCAGACTTGTGTTTCATTAAGTAAATATACCCATATCTAATCAAATCATCTGTGAAGGTAAGAAAATAATGATATCCACTGCGTGCTTCAACACTCATCGGACCACATACATCGGTATGCATTATTTCCAATAAGTCACTAGCTCGCTCCGTTGTTCCGGAGAACAGAGTTTTAGTCATCTTGCCCATGAAGCATGGTTCACATGTCTCAAATGATTCATAATCAAGAGATTCCAAAAGTCCATCAGCATGGAGTTTCTTCATGCACTTTACACCAATATGACCTAAGCGGCAGTGCCACAAATATGTGGTGCCATCATTATAAACTTTGCATATTTTGGCATCAATGTTATGAATACGTGTATCACTACGATCGAGATTCAACAAGAATAAACCATTCACAAGGGGTGCATGACCATAAAATATATTACTCATATAAATAGAACAACGATTATTCTCTAACTTAAATGAATAACCGTCTTGCAATAAACAAGATCCAGATATAATGTTCATGCGTAATGCAGGCACCAAATAACAATTATTTCGGTTTAAAACTAATCTCGAAGGTAGATGTAGAGGTAGCATGCCGACGGCGATCACATCAACCATGGAACCATTTCTGACGCGCATCATCACCTCGTCCTTAGCCAGTCTTTGTCTATTTCGCAGCTCTTGTTTTGACTTACAAATAGCAACCGAACTAGTATCAAATAACGTGTATATCAAATATACCTTTGTTGATGTTGCTAGCCTTCTTATCTGCCAAGTACTTGGGGAAGTTCCGCTTCTAGTGACCATTCCCCTTGCAGTAAAAGCATTCAGTCTCAGGTTTGTGTCCAGCCTTGGGTTTCTTCACGGGAGCGACAACTGCTTTACTATTCTTCTTGAAGTTCTCTATCTTTCCCTTGTCTTTCTTGAAACTAGTGGTCTTTTTAACCATCAACACTTGATGCCCCTTCTTGATTTCTACCTCCGTGGCCCTAAGCATCGCGAAGAGCTCAGGAAGTGTTTTCTCCATCCCTTGCATATTGTAGTTCATCACAAAGCCCTTATAGCTTGGTGGCAGTGATTGGAGAATTCTGTCAATTACCAAGTCATCTGGAAGATTAACTCCCAACTAAGTCAAGCGGTTGTGCAACCCAGACATTCTGAGTTTATGCTCACTAACAAAATTGTTCTCCTTCATTTTACAGCTAAAGAACTTGTCAGAGATATCATACCTCTCGACCCGGGCATGAGCCTGAAATACCAATTTCAGCTCCTGGAACATCTCATATGCTCTGTGGTGCTCAAAACGTCTTTAAAGCCTCGGTTCTAAGTCGTAAAGCATGGCGCACTAAACTATCGAGTAGTCATCAGAATGTGCATGCCAGATGTTCACAACATCCACAGGCGATGTTGGAGGGGGTGCGTCACCTAGCGGTGCATCAAGGACATAAGCCATCTATGCAGCAATGAGGATAATCCTCAAGTTACGGACCCAGTCTGCATAGTTGCTTCCATCATCTTTCAACTTAGCTTTCTCTAGGAAAGCACTAAAATTCAAGGGAACTACAGCACGGGCCATTGATCTACAACACAAATTTTCCAAAGACAATTAAGACTAAGTTCATGATAATTAGTTCAGTTAATCAAATTACTAATGAACTCCCACTTAAATCAACATCCCTCAAGTTTTCTAAGTGACACATGATCAAATCAACTAACACATGTCCGATCATCGCGTGAGATGGGATAGTCATCAATGGTGAACAACTTCATGTTGATCATATCTACTATATGACTGATGTTTGACCTTTCGGTTTCCTATGTTCCGAGGCCATGTATGTACATGCTAGGCTTGTCAAGTTTAACCCAAGTATTCTGCATGTGTAAAACTGGCTTACACCCGTTGCATGCGAACGTGGAGTCTATCACACCTGATCATCACGAGGTGCTCCAAAACAATGAACTTTTGCAACGGTGCATACTCAGGAAGAACATAATTTCTCAAAATTAAGTGAAGGGGTCATCTTATAATGCTACCGTCGTTCTAAGCAAAATAAGATGTATAAAAAGGATAAACATCACATGCAATCAATATGTGACATGATATGGCCATTATCATCTCGTGCCTTTGATCTCCATCTCCAAAGCACCGGCATGACATTATGATCTCCATCATCGTGTCATCACGTGATCGTCTCTGCCAACTATTGCTTCTACAACTATTGCTAACGCATAGCGATAAAGTAAAGCAATTACATGGCGATTAATAAATTAGAGACAACCCTATGGCTCCTACCATTTACCGTACTCATCGACAAGCAACTCATGAACCTATTACAAAACATGATCATCTCATACATCAACATATATCACATCATGTTTTGGCCATACCACATCACAACATGCCCTGCAAAAACAAGTTAGACGTCCTCTACTTTGTTGTTGCAAATTTTACGTGGCTGCTATGGGCAACTAGCAAAAACCGTTCTTACCTATGCAAAGCCACAACGGTGATAATCAAGTTGCATTTTAACCTTTTGTAAGGACCACCTTCGTCAAATTAGATTCAACCAAAGTATAAGAGACAGACACCCGCTAGCCACCTTATGCAAAAGAAGTTGCATGTCTATCGGTAGAACCAGTCTCTTGTGTGTGGACAAGTAAGGTTAGTCTGGGATGCTTCATCCCACAATACCACCGAATCCAAATAAGATAGGATAGGTAAGCAATTTGAGCATCAACGCCCACAACTCTTTGTGTTCACATATACATATACGCACACTACTGTAGGATGCTGCCGACGAGACACTACGATTCGAGACCCTTTTGTCGGGGATATACCCCGCGGTATGACCCGGCCGGAATCATGGCCCGACCGGGCTTGGCGACTCACCAGAGACCTGGCTAGAGCTTGGCGACTCACTGGCGATCCGCCCGGACATGGCGGTTTACATGTAACCCGCCTGGACATTGTGACTCACTGGAGACCCGGCGGGCGGATCAGACGGACGACAAGGCCCAAGGCCCAGCGGGCCGGCTTAAGAGGAAAGGGATGATGAATATTTCCTTTACGAGGAAGCAAGACCCGGACTTGTATTCAACTTGTGAGAAAGGATAGACTAGTCCTAGTCCTACTAGGACTCCACATGTAACCCGCCCCTTCAACATATATAAGGAGGGGCAGTGCTCCCCAAAGAGGGACAGAAAATAATCTCTAGGGCTAGACACAAAGAGACGGCTTACCGGCGACTCCCTCATGATCATAATGAGACCTAGCCACAAACAGCATGTAGAGTTATTACCGGATGATGTTTCGCGAGGCCCGAAGCTGTCTAAACCCATGTCTTGTGCCGCGTCTCTCGATTCCACTCAACCCCTCTCAAGCTACCACATAGATGTGTTGGCCTCGCGACTAAGTCCTCACACTAAGGACATCTGCCGTGACAATTTCACGACAGTTGGCGCCCACCGTGGCCCGCGCATGGTGGTGTTGATTTCTTGGAGGGATCTCTTCAGGGATTGAGAAAGTTTGCAATTTTCCGGACGAGCCGGTTTGAAAGGGTGTGCATGAACTTCAAGTTCACCAGTCCAGATTTTAGATCTGTGAGGTTTATGGTTTAAGAACAATTACTGTTGCAACATGTCTGTCGCCGTCGTCGAGCAATCTGATGATACAAGAGGCTAACAGGAATTTAATCATCGCGTCGTTGTGCAATCAGATGGACGTGATCGAATTTTCTCGGCGACTGAGTGCGGCATCTAGCAATCCATCAAGCCGTCAAATCATCAATGATCCAAGGCCAGATCGATATTGAAAATACCGCGTGCAAGAGACCGAGACAGGCAGGAGTTCTGTACGTGTACGCGTCACCGAATTTGCTGCTACAACGTCCCATATACTTTCCTACTTTCAATGTATTGACCAAGTCCAGGTCCTAGTCACAAAAGACAAAGAAAAATCCATCAGCGGCGGCTCACAACGCCCGTTCACATGGGCTACTAGCCCCGGTTGGGCTTTGCCTTCGTTTCAAGTGGCTGCCTTGGACTGATGTATCGAGCTGCCGCCGCGGCCTCATTCGTTGATCGCCCTTGAGTCGCTCCTACTGCGGCCGTTTCTGCAGCCGCGAACGACTGTCTCCGCTGGCAAGCCGCCTGCCTCCGCTACCACGGCCACGGTCGTGTCCTTGCTACTACATGCCGGCTCGCTCCCGTACTACATGACCAACCACTGCCGCGTGGCCACAGCCCTGTCAAAGTCGCCGAACGCTCCCGCTCTGCCTCTGCTGAGAAGCCGCCGCCTGCGCCTCGCTAGTCTCACCTCAGGCAAAACGCTACGCCTCAGATGTTGCGGTCTCGCCTCCACCGAGGCTCGCCGAGCTTTGAGCCGCCGACACCGCTGGAGTTCCGACCGCGCCGTATCTAGCTGCTTCAGCTGTCGTTTCCGTTCGTCAAGACTGCCACCACTGTTGTGTCGTTTCTGCTGTCGACGCTTCCGAGGCGCTGCCTCCGTGCCATGCTCGCTTCGCATCAGCACTGTTGGTCGCCATTGCCTCCACGTCAGGGCCACCGCGTGGCCATGCAAGTTGAGAATGTTCCTGTATGCTGCAAATGATTTTGAGTATTCTTCCGTAGATGCTGGTGTGGACCGGTGGTCAAAGCTCAATACCCAAGGACATAGCAACGGGAGTAGTACTACTCTAGCGACAAAGACCATTATTCTTTACAAGGGTGTTGCGAAGGGACGTGTGCCAATATTATTTTTTGCACTAACGCCTGTCCGTGCCGTGCTGCTTAACGGATATGCACAAAATTGCCGCCTCAGCGGTCCGGTCTACATCAACTCACCAGGACTGTGCCATGCTGCTCGACAGATACATGGGCAAGTTACCGCCCGCTGTTCGGTTTACATCCGTCGGCGCCAGCAACCGGCTCAGGCATCCGCGCCGGTTTACAAACGTTGCGTTTAATTCGCCTGGCTGCACCGGCTTACAACGTCGCGGCCGATTCACCCATGATTGATTTCAGCTTTACCGTCAGGATCATTAAATCTGCTGCAGATGATTTCTGGCCTAACAAATCAGCAAAGGTGGTGCCATATTGTGCCTATGAAGAGTATGTCAGCACTATCATGCACCGGCGTCTGCGCTCGCTTACTGATGGAACATGGGTGCGCAAGTCGCCGCCCGTACAGCTTAATCTACATCAACCCGCCGGAGCCGCGTTGAGCCGCCGGGGTTATATTAAGTCGCCGGTCTGCCATGAACTGCCGGAACTATATTGAGTCGCTGGTCTACTTGAGCCACCTCTATCGCGATAAACGGATCATCCTTCGTCCGAACAAATCAGGTGATATCCATTCAAGTTTGTTTTATTAGCACATGTTGTTTTTGTCAAAGAACAGGTTTATCTTTGCCTTGGTCTGCAATATTGTTTATGTAGGGCAATTATTCATGACAAAAAGTGATATTACTCAACGGACTCCCGCACCGGCTTACAATATCGTGTCGTCTCTCGCGATCACGCCGGTTTACAACAAGGAGGACAACTTGCTCGCCCGCACCGGCTTACAACGCCACGGCCGGTTCATCTGTCTATGCCGCTTCAGATGTTGTGATCGTCTTTACCGACCGTCTCTCGTGGCCTGGTCTACATCAACACACAGGGCCACCCTTTTCTGGATGAGCTGTTTATTGAGTATGAGTAAGTCACTACTTGGGAAGCCCGGTTTTTTTCCAACAAATTGGAGGCAAATTATCATATATTATCAGCCGCCGTCTGCACTGGATGGTTCAATGGGCAGGTGCACAAGTTGCCGCCACTATAGTTTGGTTATCTTCAAACAGACAGTTGGAAGGAACCATTGGCCGAGCTGCTGACACGGCTCATACGGGATGATTTATAACCCGACGCAGTCACCTCAACCTTCTGTGGATTCACATCGCGCTATCAACGACAATGATGTATACCTTCTGCTATGGTCAAATATGGAGAATCTCAAGCCAACTCCTCGAGTCGTCTTGAGACTCGGGGGCTACAATGGTATGACTCGGCAAAATTAGCCGGTTTCAATGAGTTCAAGAACTCCGGGTCATTGAAGGGAAAAATAACCCGGGCCCCGGAGATTACTGCTAGATCGATGAAAATTTAAAAGTTGTCAGAAGATTTCCGGCTCAAAATAAGGGCTCTGGTTTAAAATCTGGTTCAAGAGACATCTTTCT
Source organism: Triticum urartu (assembly GCF_003073215.2). Taxonomy (NCBI): domain Eukaryota; kingdom Viridiplantae; phylum Streptophyta; class Magnoliopsida; order Poales; family Poaceae; genus Triticum; species Triticum urartu. Next base: position 638,637,528 of record NC_053024.1, read on the forward strand.
CCCACAAAGCACTGAAGCTCTCAAATCCGGTTCAAAAGCCGGCCCAGGGTAAATTTTTCCCTCACAAAATTTTGAAGCTCTCAAATCCGGTTAAAAATCCGGCTCAAGGTAAATTTGTCCCTCACAAATTTTTGAAGCTTTCAAATCTGGTTTAAAGTTCTGGTTCAAAAAGAATTAATCTCTCGCAAATTCGAGTTCTAAGAAAAATTAAAGGTTACCAAAAAGAACTTGCTGCCATGATGCGCGGTTGAAACATAGGTATCCTGCCTTACGGCTTGTCTTATTATGGTCACTTGGGGGCTTCCTGCTCATCGAGCATAGCTGTCGGTACCCTCTTGATCGGTGCAATACTAATATATGGTCACTTGGGGGCTTCCTATTCAAACATAGGTCATATTCGAACCAAAGAGAACATAACTGTCGTAACCCTTTTGATCGGCACAAAGCCAAACTCACTAGGGGGCTTCTTGATCGTATCCGAATCATAGCTTAACCCCTTTTGGGTCCGACTTGGATCGTATTCGAATCAGGGTCGTTAAAAACCTCTCAAGGTCATTTGGGGGCTTCCTGTTCAAACATAGGTCGTATTCGAACCAAAGAGAACATAGATGTCGGTACCCTCTTGATCTGCGCAACGCCAAAGCCACTTGGGGCTATATGATCGTATTTGAATCTTATCTCAACCCCTTTGGAACGGTTTTCTGATCGTATACGAATCAGAAGCCTTAAATTTTTTAAGTCTTCTTTGCGAACAATTTTGGGTTTGACTTGAGACCTTTTTTGGATCATATCTAAAGTGTACATGAGTGGTTTCTATTTAACCCGGCTTGATTTTCGATGATAAATCGCCAACTTATGACAATCATCAACTATGTGGAAGCATTGGTTTCTAAGGATTAGGTTATCGCCCTTACTGCACAGGTCATGTAAACCGGCAGTACAAATTCAATATCACAGTGGTTATATGTGAGGTATTATGACCCGCCCTGCGGCAAACCGCCAAGGGTTCTTGTGATCTACTTGTGTGCAAGATAAGACTACATTTGGGTGGTTACCTGCCCTGGCTCTTGACGTGAAGTCGCTAGGGCATATGTTGTTTAAACTCTGTGCAGGATTTGCAGAACTATGACTTATATAAATGCTTCAGTCCAAGCTCGTCTCTGAAATTGGTGTCTCAAAAGGGTTATCAATTATTGATTTTCTCAAGGGCTATAGGCCACCGGGTTACAAAAATTCCGGCTTACAATGAATGCACATTAAGTCGTCATCGTCCAAGAGCCGCCAGGTATTTAAACTCCGGATTTACTTGTCAACCGATGAGGTATTCAAATCTTTAATAGCCAAAACTGGCTGGATTTTCATGATGATATTGAATGATTGAGGTTTTCATACCGGATTATATTATTCAAATCTTGAATAGCCAACATGGCTGGATTTCTATTGTGATTATCAATAACCAGTATTATGATTGAGGTTTTCAAAGTTGCTTTAGCGCAACGGCTATTATTTTTATCAATGGGCATGATTTATTTTACAATGGAGGAAATAGTCCCGAGTCGCTGCAGGCTTACGACCCGGCACTTGGGGGCTACATTGTTCAAATCGAGATTACATCAAATATACAAGTCCCATGTCACTGCCAGCACACACCATGGCACTTGGGGGCTAATGCAAAGACAATTTTACTGGCCTTATTGAAGACCCGACTCATCACATCATAATGAGCCGGCCTTTGGGGGCTACCAATTGCTCCTGTCAACAATTCAAGGTACACAAGTTTTATTCCATTATATTGAAGGGTCCACTGCTCAGTTGGTAAAGCATAAAGATCTTAACCTTATGGACGTGGGTTCAAGCCCCATGATGGGGGTTACATCATATGATGTTCTTTTCAAAAGAAGTATATATAAAGTCCCAGCTCAATATTATCTTACTGAGCCGGCCCTTGGGGGCTACACGTTGTTGTTCAAGTCCATATGATCATATTTATAAAGTCCCTGCTCATTATTGCATAATGACCCGGCCCTTGGGGGCTACACTGGTTATAGTTTTTTATGAGTATAAGGCAATTACAAGTCCCAGGTTGCTGCAAGCATGACAACCCAGCACTTGGAGGCTACATATATGGAGTATTCAGTCTTTACTAGTGACTAAGATGAACAACATGGATTTCTTCAAAGTGGCAGTATTTATATTGAAGCAAGTCTTAAGTCATCACTTTGTTTCTGCTCAAGACTTGGGGGCTACAGGTAATATGGATATAAGGGAGAAAAAATCTTCAAATTCTCAGTTTTGAGTAAATCAGATTGACCCGGCGTCGGCAACAATTATGACCCGGTGATATCAATATTTACAAACCGGATATTTTGGCAATGATAAACCGGCAAGTTCTACAAGCCGGTTGAAAGTCAGATGAGTTTTTTCAAGACCAATATTTTTTAAACCGGTGCTTTGGAAGCCGATTCAAGTGGATTATTTATTACAGTATTTCTCTATAAGATACCAATGTCCGCAAATTGGCTCTGAAGCTGGCCTATTGACCCGGATTTCTCAAAAGAAGTATCTGGATTTTTGCATTGGCAAGGTTTGGACATATCTGTTAAAAGAGATTTGCTATAAGATCTTTGAGTATGCATCCAGGAGGAAATGACAAGGACTTAAAGATGATCAAGTGTCGGTTCAGGAAAATATTTAACCCAGAGCACAACCTGTCAAGTTTGTTCTTGTGTTTATTTTACAGGATCAGTTTAACATGGATAAATCCAAATTAAACTGGGGGCTAATGTTGGGGATATACCCCGCGGTAAGACCTGGCCGGAATCATGACCCGGCCGGGCTTGGAGACTCACCAGAGACCTGGCTGGAGCTTGGCGACTCACTGGCGATCCGCCCGGACATGGCGGTTTACATGTAACCCGCCTGGACATTGTGACTCACTGGAGACGCGGCGGGCGGATCAGACGGACGACGAGGCCCAAGGCCCAGCGGGCCGGCTTATACTTTTGTGGCCGGCTTAAGAGGAAAGGGATGATGAATATTTCCTTTACGAGGAAGCAAGACCCAGACTTGTATTCAACTTGTGAGAAAGGATACACTAGTCCTAGTCCTACTAGGACTCCACATGTAACCCGCCCCTTCAACATATATAAGGAGGGGCAGTGCTCCCCAAAGAGGGACAGAAAATAATCTCTAGGGCTAGACACAAAGAGCCGGCTTAGTGGCGACTCCCTCATGATCATAATGAGACCTAGCCACAAACAGCATGTAGAGTTATTACTGGATGATGTTTCCCGAGGCCCGAAGCTGTCTAAACCCTTGTCTTGTGTCGCGTCTCTCAATTCCGCTCAACCCCTCTCAAGCTACCACATAGATGCGTTGGCCTCGCGACTAAGTCCTCACACTAAGGACATATGCCGTGACAATTCCACGACACCTTTGACAAAACTATGTGCGATGCATTAATCACAAACGGTGATGTAAAAAAATCATCAAAAAGATGCAAAATGTTTGCGGTGGAGGAGCCATCAAACACGGTTCTGATTTTTGTTGCATGTGCGATGCAGGGCATATGGTTCAGTTCAATTAATTGTTTGTGATGAGGAAGAAGAATAGAAACGGGAAGCCAGATGAAGGCGCATGCGATATACGGCGTACAGTTCACTCGGATGAACTGTTTGTGATGAGGCGGAACATCATAAACGGGCAGCCAGATGAAGGTGTGTGTGATATACGGCATACAGTTCACTCGGATGAACTATTTGTGATTAGGCAACACAAAACAAACGGTCAGCCAGATCAAGGTGTGTGTGATATACGACATACAATTCACTCGGATGAACTGTTTTCGATTAGGCAACGCAACAAAAATGGTTCAGCCAGATCAAGGTGTGTGCAATGGAGGGCATACAGTTCATTCTGATAAACTATTTGTGTTGAGGCAAGAGAACAGAAACATTTCACATAAACAAGATGTGTGTAATACGCGGGAAACATCCAATTACATAGGTGGCTAGAACACACATGACATTTCCACACACCAAAGTAAAGTATTACATGCATACTAGGATAAATGATCATCTGATCATCATCTACTTCTTGTGCTAGCTCGATGTTCCTTCTATGCTAAGTTTCCATTAATTGATGGCGTTTTATGAACACGCCACTGTTTCTCGCAATTTCCTCGTTGGTTTCCCGCCAGCCAGCGATATTGCGCGTAAACCTAGGCAGTGCAAGACGCACGGAGGCAACAAGCGCAGCCTGTAGCACATCCACCTTTTCCAAGCATGCCAACACACCAAAGCGCCGCCTCTGCCATCAACCTCGTCGACGAGGAAAACGAGCAGGCGCCACGGCCCGTCGAGGCCGAGGCGCTCCCCGGCAACGCGATGGACGACGCCGTCATGCGTGTCATCGTCAGGGTTGAGCAGACCCTTTGCGCATGGCGCTTCAGCGTCGTGGATCAAGATAGGCATGTCAGCGCCGAGAGGCTGTAGCTCGCCGCAAAACATGATCGATGGCGCGTCGCAGAGCAAGCTAGGCGCGTCCACGCCGATAGGCTGCAGCTTGCCACACGGCGAGACCGTTGGAGCGCTGCAAAGCGAGAGGCGCGGCGCGCCACACAGCAAGAGCGGATCCATCGACGCTTGCCTGCTGTCGACATGGTGTCACAGCTGGGTACATGTACCGTCAGTAGCCCAATTCCTCGCCAGGAGTGGGCAGAGGCCCTCTGCACCGTACTTGCACTAGAGGTCGGCCACGTCGTACTTGCACCACACGCTCGATGCGCCATTCGCATGGGTCACGTCGTTCGCCTTGTCTGCGGGCCACTCGATGCCAACGCGCTGGTCGGTAGGCTTGGCCGCCTCCTTGGCCCAGATGTCCACCTAGGTGCAGTAGAGGAACATGCCCGTCGCATCCTCGAGCTGGCATCTCCGATGAAATAGCCAACTTGGAGCTCGAGATCGCACTCCAGATGTACCGCGAGCGTGTCGACCGCTTGGATGAACGCCTGCACGAGTTCAGGCAGAGCTAAGAGCTTCCGTAGGCAAGGGCTACTGGTCATGGTCTCATGGACGCCTTTTATTTTGTTGAGTCGTTTCAACGTGGGTAGCTATGTATTCACAGTAATCATAGTATGTCTTTGTTTATTGCTCTGTTTCAATGTGTATACTCTGTTTTCTGTTCTTATATGTTTTGTTTCAATGTGTGTATATACGCTTTCCATTCTGTATATGTGGATGATAAAAGCTAGATTCAAATTAGTATACAAAAAGAGATAGAAAATGGAATTCATAATATATATATATATATTAATTGTTCATTAGTTCATCATAGAATATATATAATATCATCACATATACGTAATGATGATACTTAAATACTAGGTACAATGCATCAAATTGAAAACGAACAATATTAAAACTAATAATCCCTCCTGGGGGAAGTATTCCGGCAGCCCCTCGCTAGCAGCTCCCTGGTGCGCGGCGTCCTCCTAGCGCGGAGGCAGTAGTCCGCCTCTTTCACCTCGCAGTGCTTGACATACCGATCAGCCTCTTGCTGGAGGACGAGCGCGAACGATCTTGCCATTTCATTCGGCGCCCATCGAAGCTCCTCGTCGGTGGCACGCTGGAGCATATCAGCCCACCTCTATGCAGTGATGAGGCGCCTAGCGCCTTTGACCTTCCTCGCGAAGTACCCGTCTTCGTACACCCCCTCCGCACGACGACGTGCCCGCCACCAAAGCTCCACCGCCTCCTTTTTCTAGGCGGCATCATTGGTTTCACAGGTCGCTTGGTACCTGTCTTCCTCCTCTGCCATCTCCTTCTTGAATGCCACTTGTCTGGCTTTCTCAGCTGGCGACAGCGACTTCCGCAGACAAAGATTGTACTGGCCCCAAAACCAATTCGAAGTTGGGGGGTCCAGCGCAACCTCATCCGGCGGCGCGTAGGGGTCCTCATCGCTGCTCTTCGAGTGAGTGTCCTCTGGGGGCGGCGACTCCTCGTCGGCGCGTGTGCAGACCGGCGGCGCCATGGCAGAGATTTGAGAGAGAGAGAGAGATATATATAGGGCGAGTGAGGGGAGGATGTAGATGAGAATGCATGCGTGATGATGTGAGCAAGGTAGTATTTATTGGTGGCCGGAATCTAGATCGACAGGAACAGTACACACGCCGGTCGCCGGAAATTATGAGTACTATAGTTTGAATTACACACGATTACCGCAGCAAAATCCGTGTGTGAACTTAATAGTTGACGGTTTCCAATACAAAACCATGCCTGATTCATAACCCTCGCCACTCCCCTACCAAACCTCGAGCTTCGAAATAGAGTGCCAATCGTGTGGGGGTCGGTTGTCTTGCCAGATCTTTACATTTTCTTTTTTGAACACCAGATATTTTACATCGTCTGATGATTTTTTAACTTGCACACAAGTATAGAAAGATGATTTTTCAAATCATTATGGTTAGCCGTTGCATGTAGATGTAGTTCAAATTTGAATTACGGTCATTAAATGGCTAGAAAATCACTTAAATGTATTTAAAAGGTCAAATGACCCCTAGAATTTTCCAAATTTTCACATGACAGTTGTAGTAGTGCACGTTAAACATAGAAAAAAATTGACGGCCGTAAGAAGAAGCTATCTCCCGTTCATCATCAAACATGCATTGTTCCCTCTCGGAACCACGAGCCTTCTAGTGAGTTGCTCCAGTTTGTGAGGGGTGTGTGTCCAAACTTTCGTTAAACAGGCCAATTTTTTACCACATCATCTTGGTGGCATGATATTACATCAAGCAAGGTTTCACGTTTTTCTGATCATTTTTTAATTTTCTGGAATTAAAATGTCATGGCACTCCATGCATGTATCCATGCCATGAGACCAATATGTTTGAAAATTCCTTCTAATTTACTGCACATGAAATTAACTCACACACAAGTACACAAATATGATTTTTTTAACCGTTATGGTTAGCGATGCAGTTCAAATTTGAATTACGGCCATTAAATGGCTGGAAAATCACTTAAATGTATTTAAAAGGTCAAATGACCCCTCAAAATTTCCAAATTTTCACATGCCAGTTGTATTAGTGCATGTTAAACATAGAAAAAAAAATGAAGGCTGTAAGAGGAAGCTATCTCCCGTTCGTCATCAAACATGCATTGTTCCCTCTCGAAACTACAAGCCTTCTAGTGAGTTGCTCCAGTTTGTGAGGGGTGTGCATCCAAACTTTTGTCAAACATGCCACAAAATTTACCACATCATCTTGATGGCATGAAATTACATCAAGCAAGGTTTCATGTGTTTCTGATCTTTTTTTAATTTTTGGAATTCAAATGCCATGGCACTCCATGCTTAATTGTGTCATAGCCGTTAGACCAATATGTTTGAAAATTCCTTCCAATTTACTGCACATGGAATTAAATCGCACACAAGTACATAAAATATGACTTTTCAAACCGTTATGGTTAGATGTTGCATGTACATGTAGTTCAAATTTGAATTATGGTCATTAAATGGCTAGAAAATCACTTAAATGTCTTAAAAGGTCAAATCATCCCTGAAATTTTCCAAAACTTGACATGACAGTTCTATTGGTAGTACAAATTTTCTCGTACATTTAGAACACCATATGTTCCCACTTTAGTCCAAATTCCTCTTTCACAGTTAATAAAAAATATCCACAACATCACACACGGTTTTTTCGTAGGAACCGTTTGCAATGAAAATTTCTGGGTCTATTTAAGTCTTCCTCCTTAAGCTTCGCCGGCTCGTCTGCTCCAGTGCCGACAATCCTCCAATCCACGAATCCTGATGCCCATTCCTGCACCCCCTTCTTGAAAAGATGACGCCATGGAAATACTTCATGAAGGCCGGCATGATGGTTGCGTCCTCCCCAAGCGTCGTCACCTGCGCCGAGAGCGTGACCGCCTACGCCGAGAGTGTCGCCGCATCCGCACTGAGCGCGGCTGCATCCGCTGAGAGGGCGTCTGCGGTAGCTGATAGGGCAACTACAGTAGCCAAGACGGCTGCAGATGCTGCTGCGACGGCGGTTGCAAACGCCGAGAGCGCCCGAGCTGCCGTCTGTGTCGCCAATGTCACCCTGGCATTGGGTCGAGGCCATCCACGCCAAGATCGAGGGCGCACATGCCAAGATATTCCAGGCCACCTCGAAATCCAGGATGAAACCCACGTCCGAAAAGGCGACAGTGGCCATGGAGCACCTGCTTCCTCATTAGATCGCCGAGCGGAAGCTCGGGATGCAGGAGGCGATGGAGATCAAGGAGCGCCGAGAGGAGGAGTTGCGCGTGGCCAAGGTCGAGGTAGAGAAGAGTCTGTCTGTCAAGGAATCGATGGTGGAGTACTAACGCGAGCTCTGGCGCAGCCACTACTACGAGTACTACAGCCTTGAGGGCGGCACCGAGGACGAGGACGTGATGTTTACTACACAACTTGTTCTTGTAGACTCGTGTTCGGCCTCCAAGCTCAGAGTTTTGTACGACAGTAGCAAATTTCCCTCAAGTGGATGACCTAAGGTTTATCAATTCGTGGGAGGCGTAGGACGAAGATGGTCTCTCTCAAACAACCCTGCAACCAAATAACAAAGAGTCTCTTGTGTCCCCAACACACCAAATACAATGGTAATTTGTATAGGTGCACTAGTTCGGCGAAGAGATGGTGATACAGGTGTAATATGGATAGTAGATATTGGTTTTTGTAATAAGAACAATAAAAACAGCAAGGTAGCAATTGATAAAACGGAGCACAAACGATATTGCAATGCTTGAAAATGAGGCCTAGGGTCCGTACTTTCGCTAGTGCAATCTCTCAACAATGCTAATCTAATTGGATTGTATAACCATCCCTCAAAGTGCAAGGACTCCAAAGTTCCTATCTAGCAGAGAACATAAGAAGAAATTGTTTATAGCTATTCTTTCCGATCGATCTATCCAAAAGTTCGTACTAAAATAACACCAAGTTATTTTTCTGATCGATCTATCAAGAGTTCATACTAAAATAAAACCAAGTTATTCTTTCCACTCAATCTATTAAGAGTTCGTACTAAAATAACACCAAACCAAATTCAGATTCATAATACTCAATCCAACACAAAGAACCTCAAAGAGTGCCCCAAGATTTCTACAGGAGAAACAAAGACAAGAACGTGCATCAACCCCTATGCATAGATTACCCCAATGTCACCTCAGGAATCCGCGAGTTGAGTGCCAAAACATATCTCAAGTGAACCAATATAATACCCCATTGTCACCACGGGTATTCATATGCAATACATATACCAAGTGCTCTCAAATCCATAAATGTATTCAATCAGATAAAACGAAATCTCATAGGGAAAACTCAATTCATCACAAGATAGAGAGGGGAAAACACCATATGATCCAACTATATTAACAAAGCCCACGATACGTGAAGATCCTGCCATCTCAAGAACACGAGAGAGAGAGAGGGAGAGAGGGAGAGAGATAGAGATTAAACACATAGCTACTGGTACAAACCCTCAGCCCCGAGGGTGGACTACTCCCTCCTCATCATGGTGGCCGTCGGGATGATGAAGATGGCCACCGGTGATGATTTCCCCCTCCGACAGGGTGCCGGAACGAGGTCTAGATTGGTTTTTCATGGCTATAGAGGCTTGCGGCGGCGGAACTTCTGATCTAGGGTTACCCCGAGGGTTTTTGGAATATTTGGCAATTTATAGGGCGAAGAGGCGGTGCGGGAGGCCACCGAGGTGGGTACAACCCACCAGGGCGCGCTTGGGCCCCCAGGCGTGCCCAGGTGGGTTGTGCCCCCCTCGGGGCACCCCTCTGTTACTTCCTTAGCCCATTGGTGGTCTTCTGGTCCAAAAAAATCCCAAAAAGTTTTGCTGCGTTTGGACTCCGTTTGGTATTGATTTTCTGCGCTATAAAAAACAGGCAAAAAACATCAACCGGCATTGGGCAGTATGTCAATAGGTTAGTCCCCAAAAATGATATAAAGTTGCTATAAAATGATTGTAAAACATCTAAGAATGATAATGTAACAACGTGAATACTTCAGAAATTATAGATACATTCGAGATGTATCAGCATCCCCAAGCTTAATTCCTACTCGTCCTCGAGTAGGTAAATGATAAAAGAAATAATTTATGAAGTGTGAATGCTAGCAAAGTGCATAAGTTTGATCATTTTGATAATTTCAATCACTTTTCCTAGCATCATAACAACAATTCTTTCTCATAAAACTTCTCATGTTAAAGTAGCAACCTATTCACATGTTAAGGTTCAAACAATGGATTCTCTTGAAACTCAACAACCTATATTCTTAGTCACCAAACATTTGCAATTCAACTTATTCAACAGAGTCTAAGTAAGAGCTCCACATACTCAATCATCATATAGTCTTCCATGATTGCTACTACTCAAAGCATATTCTTAGAACAAATGGTATCCATCTAACACAGAGAAAGATAGGGGCTTAATATTTTGCCTCCCAACTCATTTATCATAGAGATAATTGTCAACAATAATAAATCATGATCAAATATATTTGACTGGTCATATGTGCCTAGATCTTTCCCCACCACATGATGCTTGCCAACTAGAGAGTAATTGAGGTTCAAATGGGAATGCATACTATTGACTCTTGCATAAAAGTAAATACTAAAAAGTAAAAGATAGGCCCTTCATAGAGCGAAGCAGATGTTGTCATGCGCTTTTTAGTTGGATGCCCAAGCTCTTAATGCAAAGGAATGTCATGTTATATTGCCCCTTATAATAGCAACCTTTATTATGCAGTCCATAGCTTTTATTACTTTGACATCACAAGTTCATACAACGCTCAGTTTTCCCTTACAATAAAAGATCAAACATATTTAGGAGCAATTTTTATTGCTTTATGCATCGATCACAACTTACTTGAGGGATCTTATTCAATCCATAGGTAGGTATGGTGGACACTCATGGCAAGAAACTGGGTTTAAGGGGTTTTTGGATGCACAAGTAGTATCTCTACTTAGTACAAATTTTTGGCTAGCAAAAGATCCTAGGCAAACACCACATGTTGGAGGATCCATGAAAATATAACTTCTATGCAAATATACCCAAACATAACTCATTACATTGTCTTCCTTGTCCAACTTCAACTAATTTGCTCAGGTTTGAAAATAATTAATGGGTATTCACAATCATAGAAGATGTCCAAGATAATATATTTGTATGTGAAAGTTCTCTTCCTTATACTAATCATTCATGAATTGCTTGTATGACCAATATTGTGATTGTCAAGCTTCAAAAGATTTCACTTTCTAAACCCAATGTGAAGCTACTACTAGGAATGATATGAACATATAATTTCATCTTCATTACATTCAATTTATTCAACCATTTACTCATAGGATATAAGTGAAGCATGAGAGTAAATGACAAACTACTCCAAAAAGATATAAGTGAAGATCATGCGAGTAGTTAAGTAAATGGGTAGCTAATTGAGGACTCTCTCTTATTTAAAAGTTTCAGATCTAAGTATTTTATTAAAACAGCAAGCAAAAACAAAATAAAATGACATTCTAATAATGTCACGCCTCATGTGAAGAAGCAAAAAACTTAGGATCAACCAATACTAACCGATAATTGTTGATGAAGAAAGGTGGGATGCCTACCGGGGTATCCCCAAGCTTAGATACTTGAAACTTATTGAAATATTATCTTGGGATGCCTTGGCCATCCCCAAGTTTGAGCTTTTGTGTCTCCTTATTTCCTTCTCATAACACGGTTCCCCTAAATCTTAAGAACTTCATCCACACAAAATTCAACAAGAACTCGTGAGATAGGTTAGTATAAATCAATGCAATAACCTTATCATTCTCTACTGTAGCAAATCAATAAAATTATTATTTAGCATTTCATACTAAATGCTTCTGCATATTTAATAGTCATATCCTCAAATAGAATCATTAAACAAGCAAACATATGCAAACAATGCAAACATAACAGCAACTGTCAAAACAGTACAGTCTGTAAAGAATGCATGAGTATCAATACTTATTTAACTCCAAAAATTCTGAAAATTTAACACACTGTAGAAAATTTATCAGAGCTTATTCTGCAAAAAGTTTCAACATTTTATCACATTCTGACTTTTCTAGAGAATTTTTGCAACAGCGATAAACTTTCTGTTTTCAAACAGCAACATGTAGACTTGCAAAATAAGCATGGTAAAGGCTATACTTGACAATTTTATTGAAATAAAAGATGCAAAACATTATTCTAAATTACATCAAGTAAATCCTAGCAAAATAAATGACGCTCCAAGCAAAACGCATATCATGTCACGAATGAAAATATAGCTCCAAGTGAGGTTACCGATAATGTTGAAGACAAAAGAGGGGATGCCTTCCGTGGCATCCCCAAGCTTAGGGTCTTGTCACTCCTTATTCTCCTCATATCAATATCTCACCTAAAATTTAAGAACTTCAATCACACAAAACTTAACGGAACTTCATGAGATAGGTTAGTATGATAAAGACAAATCATCCACTTTGGTACTGTCAAAGACAAGATTAATAATTGTTCTCACAGAATTACTACTGTAGCATATCATTTCTACAATTTATATTGAGCAATATAAGCCATAGAAACTACTCCCTCCGTCCGAAATACCTGTCATCAAAATGAATAAAAGGGGATGTATCTAGATGTATTTTAGTTCTAGATACATCCCTTTTTGTCCATTTTGATGACAAGTATTTCCTACGGAGGGAGTAGAAAACAAGCAAACTATGCATTGAAAACAGAATCTGTCAAAAATAGAATAGTCTGTAATAATCTGGACAACAGCCATACTTCTGCTACTCCACAAATTGTGAAAACTTAGGACAACCTTGGAAATTCGTATATCAATCTTGTGCAAAAAGAATCAGGATTTTATCACACTTCTGTAAAAAATGAAAATTATTTTACTGGGCGCAAACGTTTCTGTTTTTAAGCAAGATCAAATCAACTATCACCACACTATGCCAAAGGCTTTGCTTGGCACTTTATTGAAACAAAAGCTATAAAACATGATTAATACAGTAGCCTAATCATTTGAACACATAAAAATAGTAGGGGTAAATGTTGGGTCGTCCCCAACAAGCACTTTTCTTTAATGCCTTTTAGACAGGCATGATGAGTTCAACAATGCTCACATGGAAGATAAGAATTGAAACATAACAAGAGCATCAAGAATCACATGACAAGCACATTTAAGCCTAATCCAATTTCTATGCATAGGGATTTTATGAGCAAACAATTTATGGGAACAAAGATCAACTAGCATAGGAAGGCAAAACAAGTGCAACTTCAAAACTTTCAACACATAGAGAGGAAACTTGATATTATTGCAATATGTAAAAGCATATGTTCCCCTCTCATAATAATTTTCAGTATCATCATGAATGAATTCAACAATATAACCATCACATAAATCATTATTTTCATGATACATAAGCATAGAAATTTTGTTACTCTCCACATAAGCAAATTTATTCTCATCAATAGTAGTGGGAGCAAATTCAACAAAATAACTATCATGTGATTGAAAATTAAAGTCATGATGATAAGTTTCATGGTTATCATTATTCTTTATAGCATACATGTCATCACCATAATCATCATAAATAGTGACTTTGTTTTCATAATCAATTGAAACCTCTTCCAAGATAGTGGAATCATCATTAAATAAAGTCATGACCTCTCCAAATCCACTATCATCAATATAATCATCATAGATAGGAGGCATGCAATCATCATAATAAATTTTCTCATCAAAACATGGGGGAGTAAAAAGATCATCTTCATCAACACATAGCATCCCTAAGCTTATGGATTTTCATATCGCTAGCATCATGGATATTCAAAGAATTAACACTAGCAACATTGCAATTGTGCTCATCATTCATGCCAAACATTTTATTGAATTCTTATTCTATCAACTGAGCACAATCTTCCTTTCCTTTCCATCATTTTCATGAAAAATATTATAGAGATGAATAATATGATGCAACCTCAATTCCATTTTTTGTTTTCTTTTTATAAACCAAACTAGTGATAAAACAAGAAACTAAATGATTCAATTGCAAGATCTAAAGATATACCTTCAAGCACTCACCTCCCTGGCAACGGCGCCGGAAAAGAGCTTGATGTCTACTACACAACTTGTTCTTGTAGACTTGTGTTGGGCCTCCAAGCGCAAAGTTTTGTAGGACGGTAGCAAATTTCCCTCAAGTGGATGACCTAAGGTTTATCAATCCGTGGGAGGCGTAGGATGAAGATGGTCTCTCTCAAACAACCCTGCAACCAAATAACAAAGAGTCTCTTGTGACCCCAACACACCAAATACAATGGTAATTTCTATAGGTGCACTAGTTCAGCGAAGAGATGGTGATAAAAGTGTAATATGGATAGTAGATATTGGTTTTTGTAATAAGAACAATAAAAACAGCAAGGTAGCAATTGATAAAACGAAGCACAAACGATATTGCAATGCTTGAAAATGAGGCCTAGGGTCCATACTTTCGCTAGTGCAATCTCTCAACAATGCTAATGTAATTGGATCATATAACCATCCCTCAAAGTGCAATGAAGAATCACTCCAAAGTTCCTATCTAGCGGAGAACATAAGAAGAAATTGTTTGTAGCTATTCTTTCCGATCGATCTATCCAAGAGTTCGTACTAAAATAACAACAAGTTATTTTTTCCGATCGATCTTTCAAGAGTTCGTACTAAAATAACACCAAGTTATTCTTTCCAATAGATCTATCAAGAGTTCGTACTAAAATAACACCAAAGCAATTTTAGATTCATAATACTCAATCCAACACAAAGAACCTCAAAGAGTGCCCCAAGATTTCTATCGGAGAAACAAAGACAAGAACGTGCATCAACCCCTATGCATAGATGACCCCAATGTCACCTCGGGAATCCATGAGTAGAGTTCCAAAACATATCTCAAGTGAATCAATATAATACCCCATTGTCACCACAGGTATTCATATGCAAGACATATATCAAGTGCTCTCAAATCCATAAATGTATTCAATCTAATAAAACGAAATCTCAAAGGGAAAACTCAATTCATGGGGAAAACACCATATGATCCAACTATATTAACAAAGCCCGTGATACATCAAGATCGTGCCATCTCAAGAACACGAGAGAGAGAGAGAGATTAAACACATAGCTACTAGTACAAACCCTCAGCCCCGAGGGTGGACTACTCCCTCCTCATCATGGTGGCCGCCGGGATGATGAAGTGTAGGACCGAAAGTATGTTTAGAAGGGGGGGTTAGACTACTTGACCAAATAAAAATCTAGCCTTTTCCCAATTTTAAGTCTTGGCAGATTTTTGCAAGTTATCACAAGTCAAGCAATCAACCTACACATGCAATTCTAAGAGTATAGCAGCAAAATGTAAATCATTGCATATGAAGGTAAAGGGGAGGAGTTTAGAGGGAGCAAACACAATGTAGACACTGAGATTTTTGGTGTGGTTCTGATAGGTGGTGCTATTGTACATCCATGTTGATGGAGACTTCAACCCACGAAGGGTAACGGTTGCGCGAGTCCACGGAGGGCTCCACCCACGAAGGGTCCACGAAGAAGCAACCTTGTCTATCACACCATGGCCATCGCCCACGAAGGACTTGCCTCACTTGGGTAGATCTTCACGAAGTAGGCGATCTCCTTGCCTTTACAAACTCCTTGGTTCAACTCCACAATTTTGACGGAGGCTCCCAAGTGACACCTAACCAATCTAGGAGACACCACTCTACAAAAGGTAATATATGGTGTGTTGATGATGAACTCCTTGCTCTTGTGCTTCAAATGATAGTCTCCCCAACACTCAACTCTCTCTCACATATTTTGATATGGTGGAAAGATCATTTGAGTGGAAAGCAACTTGGGGAAGGCTAGAGATCAAGATTCTTGTGGTTGGATTGGAATGTCTTGGTCTCAACACATGAGTAGGTGGTTCTCTCTTAGAAAATGAATGCTGGAAGTGTAGGCACATTCTGATAGCTCTCTCTCTCTCTCTCTGTCTCTCTTGTGGAGAGGAGGGTGGAGGGTTATATATAGCCTTCACACAAAATCTAACCGTTACACACAATTTACCAAACTTGGTGGTACCGAATACTAAAACTCGGTCAGACCGATATGGTTTAAAATGTGAACATTAGGATTTTCGGTGGGACCGACAAGGTCAACTCGGTGGGACCGATGCGTTAGGGTTAGGGCATAAGTTGATCTCGGTGAGACCGATCACTTCAAGTCGGTGAGATCGATTTCAGTAATAGGCAAACAGAGAGTTGGTCAGGCTAACTCGGTGGGACCGATCGCTCATTTCGGTGAGACCGAAACATTATGAAAAGGAAACAGAGAGTTTGCATTGCGAACTCAGTGGGACTGATCGCTCATCTCGGTTGGACCGAAACGTTACGAAGGTAAAGAGAGAGTTTGCAATCCCATCTCGGTGAGACCGAACTGATTAGGGTTTCTGGCTATGGCTATGTCAAATGAACTCGGTGGCGCCGGATAGATCAAATCAGTGGCTGAGTTTGACTTTAGGTTTAGGACATATGTGGAAATGAGAAAGTGGTTGAGGGCTTTTGGAGCATATCACTAAACATTTTGAGCAAGCAAGCCATTAAGCAACACCTCATCCCCTTTTAATAGTATTGGCTTTTCCTATGGACTCAATGTGATCTTGGATCACTAAAATGAAAATATAGAGTCTTGAGCTTTTGCCAATATGTGTCCTTAGCATTTTGAGGGGTCCACATCTCTAGTACATGCCATGCCAATCATTGAACTTTCTGAAATGATTATATTGAAAGAATACTAGTTCAATGAGCTGTATGTTGTTAAGAATTACCAAAACCACTCAGGGATTAATTGCACTTTCAATCTCCCCCTTTTTTGGTAATTGATGACAACATATAAATCAAAGCTTCGACAAATGATAATAAGAATGAAATACATCATCGCTTTGAGAAGTATGTGATAAGAAAGAGCTCCCCTTAAATTTGTGCATTATTTGAAATTTCCTATTGAATGCAAAGGCACAATCGATTAGGATCATGGGATACTCTTCTATGTCACATACATCTTGGTGGAGCACTCAAAATGATAAATATGGAACATGCACTCATCACCAAGACAAAGTGTGAATGATCATACATAAGAGATAGAGAATATCATCATCCAAGCACAAACATTAAAGTATGATATGATCAAGCACATGACCATACAAGTATCTCACACACGCATAAATGGAGTATCATCCAAACAAGCAGTCAAACAAGTAACAAAAGAGAGGCAAAAATAAGCAAAGCACTCTCTCTGGAAGCCTATGATCTATACACTTTCTCCCCATTTGGCAACAAGTTACCAAAAATATTGAAAGTGCATAGTTTTATGCGGCTCTCTAAGCTTGATCTCCGGGAGCTCCGGAGTGCGAAGGTGGCGTGGAGAGGAGTCCTGCAACAAATGCATCTGAGGAGGTTGTAGGCGCTGGTGGAGTTGCAACTGGAGGGGCAACTGAAGCTTTGGCCGCAGGAGCTGAAGTTGTAGCTCTAGTGTCTGTCACTGGCACTGCTGCAGACCTCTGCCTTCTGGGCACCCTGTGATAAGCATCAGTGGTGGTCTTGTCACTCCTATCCTCAAGCTTTTCTTGGATCTTCTCCACAGAAGCCTGGATCTTTGTCACCTTGACATCTAGATCATGTATCTTTGTTTCGATGATCCTTTCAAGACTCTCTTGATTCTGAGTTAGGTTGGCCAAACCTTTCTCAATCCTCAATGTAGCCTGAATGAGATAGCCAAGTTGATCTTGCTTGGACTTGAGAAATACTTGTGATGCCTCTTCAGCACTTGGCATCTTGGCTGCCTTCTCTGCTTTTGCTTTTTCTCTCTTCTCCCAAGCCTCTACTGAAGTAGGATATTAAGCATCCATGACAACTGTGTTGTCCTCACGATCAGTCCTCAAGGGAATGTACTCTTTGTCCATGAGATACATGCCTTTGCCCATCTTGGAGTTAATGAGCATCTGAATGTGTGGAGCATACCCACATGATCTCTTTTGGTTTGCTGCAGTTCTCTTGATTGTCTCAACAATCAAACTCATCACTTTAAATTTCTAGGGCACATCAAACATCTGAAGCAAGTTGATGGAGTGGCCTCTGATCATCCTGTGATCTCCTGATTTGGGCAGTAAGGTGTGCCTCAATATGGTGTTCATGGTGGCCAATCCAGACAACAGATAGTACACTGAGCCTATCTTGTGTGTCTCCAAAGCCTTGTCACGTATTTCCTTGTACATGTTGGCCATGGAGTTGTGACCCTTCCTAGGCTTAGCATAGACATCAATGTCATCCTCAGCTTCTTCTCGAGCATTGATAAACTTGGCCCACTCAGCAGCAGTAGACTGGTACCTTGTACCTTCAGTCATCCATACAATCTTCCCATCTGGATAAAAATGTGCAGTGGAGTAAAACTGCATAATCAACTCATCATTCCACTTAATCTTCCCATTTGACCCACAAAGGTGTCAACTCCATTGAGTCTAAAGCTCTCATGCACTCCAGGGAAGTGGTCTTCATTGTTGTCAATGTTTTTCTAGTCCACCCACTTCATGTCACACACGATGGGCTTCTTATCCAAAAGGACTGTCTCATAGAAGTCATGATGTTCCTTGGTGTGAAATTTGTAGTCCACAACAGTTATCCTCCTTACAGCATAGGGGTATGATTGTCTCCACAATCTAAGACCTGCATCCTTTCTCTCCTTCATGTTTTCAGCCACTAGGTGATTGTCATCATGATCAGCAATCTTTGTCTTTAATTTCCTAAGCACTTGGGCTTCATCATCTTCTTCTTCTATTTTAGGCATTGGGGCATTGTTCTTCTCCGCAGCTGGTATATTTCTAGTGCTTCTCTTTGGTGCAGAAGGCTTAGAAGCTTAAGCAGCCTTGGGGCAGTCTTGAGCTTTAATGGAGCAGCCCCGGACTTGATGGCATCCCCCATCAGCTTCTGCGCTTTGGGTGCTGGTGCAGCATCCTCTTCTTCCTCTTCCTCATCTGATTGGATCATCATTGATGGCTTACCAATAACTCTAGCCATGGTCTTTTTGACACTTTCTTTCCTTTTCTTTCCTTCACCAGCAGCCTCTTCTTTAGCTGACTTGGAGGCTTCAAGGGTTGAGGCTCTGGCCTTAGACATTAGCACTCTCTTGGCAGGAGCCTTCTTGTGCAAACCAGGTGTTGTTGAAGCTGCAGTGCCAAATTCTTTCTTGACAACCTTCTTCTTAGAAGTAAATTCTTCTTCAACAGCAACATAGTCCTCATCCTCAGAATCCGACATCCTCTTCTTCCTTGTTCTGGCTGCTGCCTTGGGCAAGTTGCTTGGGGTGATTTTGCTACCCTCATCATAGCTGCCAGAGGGACTAGTGCCCTCACTCAGGTTGACCTGTTCGTTAGACTTGTTCTGGCTGTCACTTTCATCTGACATGGCTGAAGCTGCAAACTGAAAGCTGACCCTATGAATAGATATAGTTGAGATAGAGTGGATGAGCATCACAAAGTGCAGAGATTTTGCAAAACAATTGAGTCAAAAACTTAGTTTTAGTTTTCTACGGAAAGCATTTTGGAGCTACCGATTTGTTAAACTCGGTGACACCGAAGCAATGTTAGAGTCTAAACTAGTGGAATCGGTCAGACCGAGACACAGTTCGGTGACTCTGAGATTTCTAGGGTTTCACAGAGAGTTGAAGTCGGTCATACCGATTTGTAAGTTTCGGTCAGACCAAAATTCACAAGTGCAATGGCCTAAGACAAATCGGTGAGACCGATTTCTACAACTCGGTCGGTCTGAGATGAGTTCGGCGGAAACCTAACCCAAATTGTTTGAATAAAAACTAATCTAAAGGGAGTTTTTGTTGGATAGAGTAATCTCATACGTGGTAAGAATCATGGCATTGACCTAAGTGTGGGAATTAGAGGTTAAGATTGCACATAGGGGTCGAGTTCATACCCTAACTCGATGGTGAACTCGCTACGGTGACAACGACGATGAAGATTCCCGTTGACGGTGGTGGAGACCAGCGGAGGGAGGTCGCTAGCGATGAGGAGACGATCCGGGAACTGAGTCGGCAGAGCTGGATACGCGTGGGCGAAAGGTTTCAAAGGAATTTCCAAAATTTGACCCGTGAGTATATATATCCAGACCCTGTCGGTGTGACCGAGTGGAACGACTCGGTGGCACCGAGATGCAGAATTCCAAGCGGTTACTGCAACTCGGTGTGACCGAACTGTTCAAATCGGTTGCACCGAGATTGAAACCTAGATCAACTCAATGAACTCGGTATGACCGAAAGGGATGAATCGGTCAGACCGAAATACACAGAGAGGTTTTGGAAATTTAAGTCTATGATGAATCGATGGCTCCGAGTGCTCCTCACCTAGAGGGTTCGAATCTGACTTGACCAAACTTTGTGATGTAGCATGAATAGAGTTTGAGACGAGAAAAGCATAGATAGCTAGAGGGAGTTCTTAGGCATTCTTGTCCATCCATTTGGCAAAAGAGAAGACCAAACAATCAAAGCAATAAATGGATGTCCTTGAATGAGAAAAATATGCACTCAACATGCTCACACAATAAGATGGCAAATGAAATATGTGGCAAAGCATGCACAAACATTCTAGCATCTATCAAGAAATTGGTGATGACTAGGTCATCTATATATGAGTATATTGACTAAGGAGTCAGATGAGGACATTTGATCGTAGGTCATACTCATCGTTTAAGCACAAGTGGGGTTACCACTTTTACACAAAGCATTGTTGTGTTCACACCATTAGAGTTGCTTTAGCTCAATTCTAAGAGTAAAGCTCCTCCTAGATGTGGTATCCCTGAAGGAAATATGCCCTAGAGGCAATAATAAAGTTATTATTTATTTCCTTATTTCATGATAAATGTTTATTATTCATGCTAGAATTGTATTAACCGGAAACATAATACATGTGTGAATACATAGACAAACAGAGTGTCACTAGTATGCCTCTACTTGACTAGTTCGTTAATCAAAGATGGTTGAGTTTCCTAGCCATGGATGTTTATTATTCATGCTAGAATTGTATTAACCGGAAACATAATACATGTGTGAATACATAGACAAACAGAGTGTCACTAGTATGCCTCTACTTGACTAGCTCGTTAATCAAAGATGGTTGAGTTTCCTAGCCATGGACATGAGTTGTCATTTGATTAACGGGATCACATCATTAGGAGAATAGTGTGATTGACTTGACCCATTCCGTTAGCTTAGCACTTGATCGTTTAGTATGTTGCTATTGCTTTCTTCATGACTTATACATGTTCCTATGACTATGAGATTATGCAACTCCCGTTTACCGGAGGAACACTTTGTGTGCTACCAAATGTCACAACGTAACTGGGTGATTATAAAGGTCACTGGAGGCGGAACTGCCCCAAGGATAAGAAGGATGGCAAAGTGAACAATGCTATATTCGATATACATGTTATTGATGTGTACTTTACTAGTGTTTATAGCAACCCCTCGGTATTTGATACTGGTTCAGTTGCTAAGAGTAGTAACTCAAAACGGGAGTTGCAGAATGAACAGAGACTAGTTAAGGGTGAAGTGATGATGTGTGTTGGAAGTGGTTCCAAGATTGATATAATCATCATCGCACACTCCCTATACTTTCGGGATTGGTGTTAAACCTAAATAAATGTTATTTGGTGTTTGTGTTGAGCATGAATATGATTTGATCATGTTTATTGCAAAACGGTTATTCATTTAAGTTAGAGAATAATTGTTGTTCTGCTTACATGAATAAAGCCTTCTATTGTCATACACCCAATGAAAATGGTTTGTTGGATCTCGATCGTAGTTATACACATATTCATAATATTGAAGCCAAAAGATGCAAAGTTAATAATGATAGTGCAACTTATTTCTGGAACTGCCGTTTAGGTCATATTGGTGTAAAGCGCGTGAAGAAACTCCATGTTGATGGGATTTTGGAATCGCTTGATTATGAATCACTTGATGCTTGCGAACCATGCCTTATGGGCAAGATGACTAAAACTCCGTTCTCCGGAACAATGGAGCGAACAACTGACTAATTGGAAATAATACATACTGATGTATGCGATCCGGTGAGTGTTGAGGCTCGCGGCGGTACCATTATTTTCTGACCTTCACAGATGATTTGAGCAGATATGGATATATCTACTTGATGAAACATAAGTCTGAAACATTTGAAAAGTTCAAAGAATTTCATAGTGAAGTGGAAAATCATCGTAACAAGAAAATAAAGTTTCTACGATCTGATCGCATAGGCGAATATTTGGGTTACGAGTTTGGCCTTCAATTAAAACAATGTGGAATAGTTTCACAAACTCATGCCACCTGGAACACCACAGCGTAATGGTGTGTCCGAACGTCATAACCGTACTTTATTTGATATAGTGCAATCTATGATGTCTCTTACCGATTTACCACTGTCGTTTTGGGCTTATGCATTAGAGACAGATGCATTCACATTAAAAAGGGCACCATCTAAATCCGTTGAGACGACACCGTATGAACTATGGTTTAGCAAGAAACCTAAGCTGTCGTTTCTTAAAGTTTGGGGTTGCGATACTTATGTGGAAAGTTTCATCTTGATAAGATCAAACCCAAGTCAGAGAAGTGTGTCTTCATAGGATACCCAAAAGTAACTGTTGGGTACACCTTCTATCATAGATCCGAAGGCAAGATATTTGTTGCTGAGAATGGATCCTTTCTAGAGAAGGAGTTTCTCTCGAAAGAATTGAGTGGGAGGAAAGTAGAACTTGATGAGGTAACTGTACCTGCTTCCTTATTGGAAAATAGTTCATCACAGAAATCTGTTTTTGTGACTCCTACCCCAATTAGTGAGGAAGCTAATGATGATGATCATGTTACTTCAGATCAAGTTACTACCGAACCTCGTAGGTCAACCAGAGTGAGATCCGCACCAGAGTGGTACGGTAATCCTATTCTGGAGGGCATGTTAATTGACCATGACGAACCTACGAACTATGAGGAAGCGATGATGAGCCCAGATTCCGCGAAATGGCTTGAGGCCATGAAATCTGAGATGGGATTCATATATCAAAACAAAGTGTGGACTTTGGTTGACTTGCCCGATGATCGGCAAGCCATATAATATAAATGGATCTTCAAGAGGAAGACGGACACTGATAGTAGTGTTACTATCTACAAAGCTAGACTTTTCGAAAAAAGGTTTTGACAAAGTTCAAGGTGTTGACTACAATGAGATTTTCTCACTCATAGCGTTGCTTAAGTCTGTCCAAATCATGTTAGCAAATTGCCACATTTTATGAAATCTGGCAAATGGATGTCAAAACTACATTCCTTAATAGATTTCTTAAAGAAGAGTTGTATATGATGCAACTAGAAGGTTTTGTCGATCCTAAAGGTGCTAACAAAATGTGTAAGCTCCAGCGATCCATCTATGGACTGGTGCAAGCATCTCAGAGTTGGAATATATGCTTTGATGAGTTGATCAAAGCATATAGTTTTATACATACTTGTGGTGCAGCTTGTATTTACAAGAAAGTGAGTGGGAGCACTATAGCATTTCTGATAAATATATGTGAATGACATATTGTTGATCGAAAATAATGTAGAATTTTCTGGAAAGCATAAAGGAGTATTTGAAAGGAGTTTTTCAAATAAAGACCTCGGTGAAGCTACTTACATATTGAGCATCAAGATCTATAGAGATAGATCAAGACGCTTGATAAGTTTTTTCAATGAGTACATACCTTGACAAGATTTTGAAGTAGTTCAAAATGGAACAGTCAAAGAAAGAGTTCTTACCTGTGTTACAAGGTGTAAAATTGAGTAAGACTCAAAGCCCGACCATGGCAAAAGATAGAAAGAGAATGAAGTCATTCCCTATGCCTCAGCCATAGTTTTTATAAAGTACGCCATGCTATGTACCAGATCTATTGTATACCCTACACTGTGTTTAGCAAGGGAGTACAATAGTGATCTAGGAGCAGATCACTGGACAGCGGTCAAAATTATCCTATGTTTCTCGATTATGGAGGTGACAAAAGGTTCGTCGTAAAGAGTTACGTCGGTTCAAACTTTGACACCGATCTGGATGACTCTAAGTCTCGATGTAGATACATATTGAAAGTGGGAGCAATTAGATAGAGTAGCTCCGTGCAGAGCATGGTTGACATAGAAATTTGCAAAATACATACGGATCTAAATGTGGCAGACCTGTAGACTAAACTTCTCTCACAAGCAAAACATGATCATACCTTAGTACTCTTTGGGTGTTAATCACATAGCGATGTGAACTAGATTATTGACTCTAGTAAACCCTTTGGGTGTTGGTCACATGACGATGTGAACTATGGGTGTTAATCACATGGTGATGTGAACTATGGGTGTTAATCACATGGTGATGTGAACTATTGGTGTTAAATCACATGGCGATGTGAACTAGATTATTGACTCTAGTGCAAGTGGGAGACTAAAGGAAATATGCCCTAGAGGCAATAATAAAGTTATTATTTATTTCCTTATTTCATGATAAATGTTTATTATTCATGCTAGAATTGTATTAACTAGAAACATAATACATGTGTGAATACATAGACAAACAGAGTGTCACTAGTATGCCTCTACTTGACTAGCTCATTAATCGAAGATGGTTGAGTTTCCTAGCCATGGACATGAGTTGTCATTTGATTAACGGGATCACATCATTAGGAGAATGATGTGATTGACTTGACCCATTCCGTTAGCTTAGCACTTGATCATTTAGTATGTTGCTATTGCTTTCTTCATGACTTATACATGTTCCTATGACTATGAGATTATGCAACTCCCGTTTGCCGGAGGAACACTTTGGGTGCTACCAAACGTCACAACGTAACTGGGTGATTATAAAGGAGCATTACAGTGTCTCCAAAGGTAGATGTTGGGTTGGCGTATTTCGAGATTAGGATTTGTCACTCCGATTGTCGGAGAGGTATCTCTGGGCCCTCTCGGTAATGCACATCACATAAGCCTTGCAAGCATTGCAACTAATGAGTTAGTTGCGAGATGATGTATTACGGAACGAGTAAAGAGACTTGCCGGTAACGAGATTGAACTAGGTATAGGATACCGACGATCGAATCTCGGGCAAGTAACATACCGATGACAAAGGGAACAACGTATGTTGTTATGCGGTCTGACCGAGAAAGATCTTCGTAGAATATCTAGGAGCCAATATGGGCATCCAGGTCCCGCTATTGGTTATTGAGTGGAGACATGTCTCGGTCATGTCTACATTGTTCTCGAACCCGTAGGGTCCGCACGCTTAAGGTTACGATGACAGTTATATTATGAGTTTATGCATTTTGATGTACCGAAGGTTGTTCGGAGTCCCGAATGTGATCACGGACATGACGAGGAGTCTCGAAATGGTCGAGACGTAAAGATTGATATATTGGAAGCCTATGTTTGGACATCGGAAGTGTTCCGGGTGAAATCGGGATTTTACCGGAGTACCGGGAGGGTTACCGGAACCCCCCGGGAGCCATATGGGCCTTCATGGGCCTTAGTGGAAAGGAGAAAGGGGCAGCCCAAGGTGGCTGCGCCACTTCCCCCTCCCCTAGTCCTATTAGGACTAGGAGAAGGTGGCCGGCCCCCCTCTCTCCCTTCCCCTCCGAGGAATCCTAGTTGGACTAGGATTGGGGGGAGGAATCCTACTCCCAGAGGGAGTAGGACTCTCCTGCGCCTCCCCTCCTTGGCCGGCCAGCCCCCCCCCCTTGGCTCCTTTATATATGGAGGCAGGGGCACCTCTAGACACACAAGTTGATCCACGTGATCTATTCCTTAGCCGTGTGCGGTGCCCCCTGCCACCATATACCTCGATAATACTGTAGCGGAGTTTAGGCGAAGCCCTGCTGCTGTAATACATCAAGATCGTCACCACGCCGTCGTGCTGACGGAACTCTTCCCCGACACTTTGCTGGATCAGAGTCCGGGGATCGTCATCGAGCTGAACGTGTGCTCGAACTCGGAGGTGTCATAGTTTCGGTGCTTGATCGGTTGGATCGTGAAGACGTACGACTACTTTCTCTACGTCGTGTCATCGCTTCCGCAGTCGGTCTGCGTTGGGTACATAGACAACACTCTCCCCCTCGTTGCTATGCATCACATGATCTTGCGTGTGCGTAGGAAATTTTTTGAAATTACTACGAAACCCAACATGTTCTTCATGACCCTGGACTGCTCAACATCTTCACCGACATCTGCGAGTGGAATGAAGAACTCATTCTTCAGTTCTATGACACATTGCACATCACTAGCAATGTTGAAGACGTCAACTCATGGGTATTGGACTGGATGACTGACAATACTCACTACAAAGCACCGGTCTCTGAATTTCTACACGCCATTCCAGTCAGTCCTCCGACTGAAGGTGCAAGGTGCATCTATGATGAACCTGAACTATCAAACCATCTGATGCAAGTGCTGATGAAGCCATTGAAGCCTGGCCAAGCTCCAAGGACCCATTTCCTCGTCAGGGAACTGCTCTATGTGCCAAGGACCATATACAGGATATTGACCAAAACACTCAGGCCAATTAAGGGCCACAACTCTGATGATGAAGAAGTTGTTGGCATCATGAAGAATCTGCTTTTCAACATCATCCATGGTATTCCCATCAATTACCATTATTTCTTCATGAGGACTTTGGCCAATGACGTTCTATCACCTTTTGAATTGAAGCCTTACGCTCCCTGGATCATGAGATTCATCAGAACAAGGTCTTCCATTCATTATAAGGCTGATTTGCAAAATCATGTCAGCTACTTGCACCCAATAGAAGTCCTGAAACGGACTATCTCCTTAGCTGATGAGAAGGGAAAGGCTGCTGTTATTGATGAAGGCACTCATCCATTGGAAGGAAAGTTTTGCAAAGCTGCCTCGTATTCCACCAATGATGACTCTGCCACTCATGACACTGCGGCAAATGCCTCAAAGCAAAATCCTCAAGCCACTGCTCCCAGGGTGATGACTGATCGTGAGCTTCTCCTCAGTCTTCATCAGAACGTTGATCGCAACCACAAGTGGGTCAAGCGTCAGTTTGGTGTTATTCTTCAGAACATGACAATCACTCAAAATACCATGAAGAAGAATCACTATTATCTGCATGAAGTCTTTGACCGCACCTGGGCCATTCTATCTAACCTCTATAGTGCTGAAGATCTCAAGAAGATGGAATTCCAACAGGACTTTGGTTGGGCACAACCACCTTCGAAGAAATTCAAGAAGGTAAAAGTTCCTCATCTTGTGGCCAATTCATATTCTTCATCATGCGAGACTGATGAGCATGAAGACTTGAACGACACTGCGGCAGGCCCTACTACAACGGACGAACCCAACAATGCTGGCGCTCCTCCATCAACTTCGTGATATTCTTCAGGGGGTTAGTCCTCATTTTTTTTGTCCCTTTTGGTTCGATGACAAAGGGGGAGAAATTTGAGTTAGTCTTCAAGCGGGTCTATATATGGGCATTTTTTTGCTAAGTTACAACTCTCGTTCTTCTGAAGTATTTGTTGGATCGAGTTGTAAACTTAAGTCCGATGGTGGTCTGATACTTTGGTATGTTTTTCTACATGCTATTTCCTCATGTATGTTAATGCACGCATGCTGAATTACCTCAGTCACCATATTTAATCATGCATTTCAAATTCTTCATATCATATGTTAAATGCGTGCATGAATTACATGATATAGGGGGAGATCTCCATGATTCTACTCTACAATGTGCATTTTCTCTTCAAGGAAAATTCCTCACATATGCACATCTTCAGGGAGAGTTCTTCTATATCTTGCAATTAAATTCCTCAATATCAGTATTTACACTTCATATGTGTATCCCCATTGAAAACTTAACCTATATTGTCATCAATCACCAAAAAGGGGGAGATTGTAAATGCATCTAGTGCCCCTTAGTGATTTTGGTGTATTGAAGACTTATAGGTAAAGGGACTAATGTCTTTGTGAGTGTACACATGTCTATAAGTCTATGAGGAGTTCGATATTTACAGAGAAAGTCGACCCCTAAAAATGCATGTCTTCAACAGAAGAATTTGACTTTCTGAAGACTTTGAAAGTGGTGTGATCCTGAAGACTTGATATTCATGCGAGGAATATGAAGCGTGAAGACATTTGTTTTCGTAGTTTCGTTTTTTTCTTTCTTGAGTCATAGGAAACACTGTACAGTTAAAGGGGGTCGAGGTAAAACTAAGGAAAAGTTTCCAAGTGATGCTCATCTCAAAATCCTACACCTACCAATCCATTTGAGTGAAGCCATTGGAAATCTCATACAATTCAGTCAATTTCTTCAGTGACAGAGACGAAGATCTGCTGGTCTCTGAGGAATTTATTCTGAGTGAGGAGTTAGGAATTCGCCAGTGCGGATTGCCTACAAGTGAGGAACATGATAGCCCCGAGGAATTTGATACTCAAATTTCCGACCGTTATTATGCTATGCGCCAGCTGTCCCAAAATATATACCCACCTAACGGTCATATCATTAAAGGGCATTTATATATTATCATGCCGGGCTGCTCCCTAGGCTATAAATAGCCGCCCCCCTACAACCACTAGCTGGTTGGCTGCTCCGCGAGAAACTGACACTTGTCATTGAGAGTATCCCATCCTCCGAGGACTTTGAGAGAAAATCATCAAGTGAGGAAAACCCAAACCCATACACCTACAAACCCAAAGTGATTGAGCATCACTGAAGAAATTTTTCCTGTGTGGAACCGAGGCTTGTTACCTTTGAGAACTGTGCATCCTCCAGATGGTTAGGCGTCATGGTCTAGAGCATCCAAGAGGAAATTGTGGATCACCGAGTGACCAAGTTTGTGAAGGTTTGGAAGTCACGTGAAGACTTACCACGAGTGATTGGGCGAGGTTTGTGTGACCCTTTGCTCAAGGAGGATACGACGAGGACTGTGTGTCCTCAGGTTTAAATACCTAGTCGCTCCAACCAGACGTACGGCTATCACAGCTGTTGGAACTGGTCTACCAAATCATCGTCTTCACCAAGCTACTGGTTCTATTTCCTCAACTCTTTCATTCCCTCATTTCTATGTAGAAGTACTTGATCGTTACTGTTTGAAGACTTTGACTAAAGACTTTTTCAATTTCCTCAATCCTATTTCTTCAGGCAGTTTGTCTTCAGCCTGCTTATTATGTGTTTACGCTACTTGTACTATGTACTTGTTTTCATTTAATCATGATGATTGTGCTACTACTTTGTTATGCTTGCATCTGAGTACTTATTCCGCTGATAAGTAGTTCGTTGCTTAGGAATTTCCTCACCCTGAAATTCCTCAGTGATGAATTTGTAAAAATCGCCTATTCACCCTGAGGGAGTCCTGGATTAGGGGGTGTCCAGATGGCCGGACTATACCTTCAGCCGGACTCCTGGACTGTGAAGATACAAGATTGAAGACTCCATCCCGTGTCCGGAAGGGACTTTCCTTGGCGTGGAAGGCAAGCTTCGCGATACGGATATGAAGATCTCCTACCATTATAACCGACTTTGTGTAACCCTAACCCTCTCCGGTGTCTATATAAACCGGAGGGTTTTAGTCCGTAGGACAACATACACATCAACAATCATACCATAGGCTAGCTTCTAGGGTTTAGCCTCTCTGAGATCGTGGTAGATCTACTCTTGTACTACCCATATCATAAATATTAATCAAGCAGGACGTAGGGTTTTACCTCCATCGAGAGGGCCCGAACCTGGGTAAAACTTCGTGTCCCTTGCCTCCTGTTAGCATCCGGCCTAGACGCACAGTTCGGGACCCCCTACCCAAGATCCGCCGGTTTTGACACCGACACACCTCCTCTAGTCGATATAACGCACTTTCAAACATATCTCTTGTTGGACTAATACTTTCATCTAGTATATTTCAGAAAGTTCAACAAAGGCATGGCATGGACAAGAGGATGTGGAACCCCTTCAAGATGCTAAGGACAAAGATTGGAAAAATCTCAAGACTCTTCATTTCTATTTTAGTGATCTAAGATCACATTGAGTCCATAGGAAAAACCAATACTATTAAAAGGGGATGAGGTGTTGCTTAATGGTCTACTTGCTCAAAATGCTTAGTTATATGCTCCAAAGCCCTCAACCACTTTCTCAAATCCAAATATGTCCTAAACCTAAAGTCAAACTCGGCCCCACTGATTTAATCCATCCGACACCACCGAGTTCATTTGACATAGCCATAGCCAGAAACCCTAATCAGTTCGGTCTCACCGATAGGGATTTCAGTCTCACCGAGATGGGATTGCAAACTCTCTGTTTCCCTTCGTAACATTTTGCTCTCACTGAAATGAGCGATCGGTCCCACCGAGTTCTCCATGCAAACTCTATGTTTCCCTTTCGTAACGTTTCGATATCACCGAAAGGAGGGATCAGCCCCACCGAGTTTGCCTGACCAACTCTCTGTTTGCTTATTACTGAAATCGGTCTCACCGAGTTCACGTAATCGGTCAAACCGAGACAAGGTTTTGCCCTAACCCTAGCTCATCGGTCCCATCGAGTTGATCATGTCGGTCCCATCGAGAATCCTAATGTTCACATTTTGAACTAGACCGGTCTCACCGAGTTCACCTATTCGGTCTGACCGAGTTGGTTCAAATGTGTGTAATGGTTAGATTTTGTGTGGAGACTATATATACCCCTCCACCCCTTCTCTATTCAAGATAGAGCCATAAGAATGTGCCTACAATTCCACTACTCATTTTCTGAGAGAGAACCACCTACTCATGTGTTGAGACCAAGACATTCCAATCCAACCACAAGAATCTTCATCTCTAGCCTTCCCCAAGTTGCTTTCCGCTCAAATCATCCTTCTACCATAGCCAAATCTGTGAGAGAGAGTTGAGTGTTGGGGAGACTATCATTTGAAGCACAAGAGCAAGGAGTTCATCATCAACACACCATCTATTACCTTTTGGAGAGTGGTGTCTCCTAGATTGGTTAGGTGTCACTTGGGAGCCTCCATAAAGATTGTGGAGTTGAACCAAGGTGTTTGTAAGGGCTAGGAGATCACCTACTTCGTGAAGATCTACCCAAGTGAGGCAAGTCCTTCCTAGGCGATGGCCATGGTGAGATAGACAAGGTTGCTTCTTCGTGTACCCTTCGTGGGCGGAGCGCTCCGTGGACTCGTGCAACCGATACCCTTAGTGGGTTGAAGTCTCCATCAACGTGGATGTACGATAGCACCACCTATTGGAACCACGCCAAAAATCTCTGTGTCTGCTACCTCTTGAGCACTGCGTTGGATTTCCCCGAAGAGGAAAGGATGATGCAGCAAAGTAGCGTAAGTATTTCCCTCAGTTTTTGAGAACCAAGGTATCAATCTAGTAGGAGGCTACGCGTGAGTCCCTCGTTCCTGCACAAAGCAAATAGCTCCTCGCAACCAACGCAATAAGGGGTTGTCAATCCCTTCACGGTCACTTACGAGAGTGAGATCTGATAGATATGATAAGATAATATTTTTTGGTATTTTTATGATAAAGATGCAAAGTAAAATAAAAGAAAAGTAAAAAGCAAAGGAAATAACTAAGTATTGGAAGATTAATATGATGAAGATAGACCCGGGGGCCATAGGTTTCACTACTGGCTTCTCTCAAGAGCATAGGTATTTTACGGTGGGTGAACGAATTACTTTTGAGCAATTGACAGAATTGAGCATAGTTATGAGAATATCTAGGTATGATCGTGTATATAGGCATCACGTCCGAGACAATTAGACCAACTCCTATCTGCATCTACTACTATTACTCCACTCATCGACCGCTATCCAGCATGCATCTAGAGTATTAAGTTCATGAAAACAGAGTAACACCTTAAGCAAGATGACATAATTTAGAGGGATAAACTCATGCAATATGATGAAAACCCCATCTTGTTATCCTCGATGGCAACAATACAATACGTGCCTTGCTGCCCCTACTGTCACTGGGAAAGGACACCGCAAGATTGAACCCAAAGCTAAGCACTTCTCCCATTGCAAGAAAGATCAATCTAGTAGGCCAAACCAAACTAATAATTCAAAGAGACTTGCAAAGATAAGAAATCATACATAAAATAATTCAGAGAAGATTCAAATATTGTTCATAGATAGACTTGATCATAAACCCACAATTCATCGGTCTCAACAAACACACCGCAAAAAGAAGATTACATCGAATAGATCTCCACAAGAGAGGGGGAGAACATTGTATGGAGATCCAAAAAGAGAGAAGAAGCCATCTAGCTAATAACTATGGACCCGTAGGTCTGAAGTAAACTACTCACACTTCATCGGAGGGGCTATGGTGTTGATGTAGAAGCCCTCCGTGATGGATACCCCCTCCGGCGGAGCTCCGGAACAGGCCCCAAGATGGGATCTCGTGGATATAGAAAGTTGCGGCGGTGGAATTAGGGTTTTGGCTCCGTATCTGATCGTTTGGGGGTACGTAGGTATATATAGGAGGAAGGAGTACGTCGGTGGAGCAACAGGGGGCCGACGAGGGTGGAGGGCGCGCCTGGGGGGGGGGGGGGGGGGGGGGCCCCCCCCCCCCCCCCCCCCCC
>NC_053024.1:638671612-638785905 GCF_003073215.2 Triticum urartu
TCAACTGAGCACAATCTTCCTTTCCTTTCCATCATTTTCATGAAAAATATTATAGAGATGAATAATATGATGCAACCTCAATTCCATTTTTTGTTTTCTTTTTATAAACCAAACTAGTGATAAAACAAGAAACTAAATGATTCAATTGCAAGATCTAAAGATATACCTTCAAGCACTCACCTCCCTGGCAACGGCGCCGGAAAAGAGCTTGATGTCTACTACACAACTTGTTCTTGTAGACTTGTGTTGGGCCTCCAAGCGCAAAGTTTTGTAGGACGGTAGCAAATTTCCCTCAAGTGGATGACCTAAGGTTTATCAATCCGTGGGAGGCGTAGGATGAAGATGGTCTCTCTCAAACAACCCTGCAACCAAATAACAAAGAGTCTCTTGTGACCCCAACACACCAAATACAATGGTAATTTCTATAGGTGCACTAGTTCAGCGAAGAGATGGTGATAAAAGTGTAATATGGATAGTAGATATTGGTTTTTGTAATAAGAACAATAAAAACAGCAAGGTAGCAATTGATAAAACGAAGCACAAACGATATTGCAATGCTTGAAAATGAGGCCTAGGGTCCATACTTTCGCTAGTGCAATCTCTCAACAATGCTAATGTAATTGGATCATATAACCATCCCTCAAAGTGCAATGAAGAATCACTCCAAAGTTCCTATCTAGCGGAGAACATAAGAAGAAATTGTTTGTAGCTATTCTTTCCGATCGATCTATCCAAGAGTTCGTACTAAAATAACAACAAGTTATTTTTTCCGATCGATCTTTCAAGAGTTCGTACTAAAATAACACCAAGTTATTCTTTCCAATAGATCTATCAAGAGTTCGTACTAAAATAACACCAAAGCAATTTTAGATTCATAATACTCAATCCAACACAAAGAACCTCAAAGAGTGCCCCAAGATTTCTATCGGAGAAACAAAGACAAGAACGTGCATCAACCCCTATGCATAGATGACCCCAATGTCACCTCGGGAATCCATGAGTAGAGTTCCAAAACATATCTCAAGTGAATCAATATAATACCCCATTGTCACCACAGGTATTCATATGCAAGACATATATCAAGTGCTCTCAAATCCATAAATGTATTCAATCTAATAAAACGAAATCTCAAAGGGAAAACTCAATTCATGGGGAAAACACCATATGATCCAACTATATTAACAAAGCCCGTGATACATCAAGATCGTGCCATCTCAAGAACACGAGAGAGAGAGAGAGATTAAACACATAGCTACTAGTACAAACCCTCAGCCCCGAGGGTGGACTACTCCCTCCTCATCATGGTGGCCGCCGGGATGATGAAGTGTAGGACCGAAAGTATGTTTAGAAGGGGGGGTTAGACTACTTGACCAAATAAAAATCTAGCCTTTTCCCAATTTTAAGTCTTGGCAGATTTTTGCAAGTTATCACAAGTCAAGCAATCAACCTACACATGCAATTCTAAGAGTATAGCAGCAAAATGTAAATCATTGCATATGAAGGTAAAGGGGAGGAGTTTAGAGGGAGCAAACACAATGTAGACACTGAGATTTTTGGTGTGGTTCTGATAGGTGGTGCTATTGTACATCCATGTTGATGGAGACTTCAACCCACGAAGGGTAACGGTTGCGCGAGTCCACGGAGGGCTCCACCCACGAAGGGTCCACGAAGAAGCAACCTTGTCTATCACACCATGGCCATCGCCCACGAAGGACTTGCCTCACTTGGGTAGATCTTCACGAAGTAGGCGATCTCCTTGCCTTTACAAACTCCTTGGTTCAACTCCACAATTTTGACGGAGGCTCCCAAGTGACACCTAACCAATCTAGGAGACACCACTCTACAAAAGGTAATATATGGTGTGTTGATGATGAACTCCTTGCTCTTGTGCTTCAAATGATAGTCTCCCCAACACTCAACTCTCTCTCACATATTTTGATATGGTGGAAAGATCATTTGAGTGGAAAGCAACTTGGGGAAGGCTAGAGATCAAGATTCTTGTGGTTGGATTGGAATGTCTTGGTCTCAACACATGAGTAGGTGGTTCTCTCTTAGAAAATGAATGCTGGAAGTGTAGGCACATTCTGATAGCTCTCTCTCTCTCTCTCTGTCTCTCTTGTGGAGAGGAGGGTGGAGGGTTATATATAGCCTTCACACAAAATCTAACCGTTACACACAATTTACCAAACTTGGTGGTACCGAATACTAAAACTCGGTCAGACCGATATGGTTTAAAATGTGAACATTAGGATTTTCGGTGGGACCGACAAGGTCAACTCGGTGGGACCGATGCGTTAGGGTTAGGGCATAAGTTGATCTCGGTGAGACCGATCACTTCAAGTCGGTGAGATCGATTTCAGTAATAGGCAAACAGAGAGTTGGTCAGGCTAACTCGGTGGGACCGATCGCTCATTTCGGTGAGACCGAAACATTATGAAAAGGAAACAGAGAGTTTGCATTGCGAACTCAGTGGGACTGATCGCTCATCTCGGTTGGACCGAAACGTTACGAAGGTAAAGAGAGAGTTTGCAATCCCATCTCGGTGAGACCGAACTGATTAGGGTTTCTGGCTATGGCTATGTCAAATGAACTCGGTGGCGCCGGATAGATCAAATCAGTGGCTGAGTTTGACTTTAGGTTTAGGACATATGTGGAAATGAGAAAGTGGTTGAGGGCTTTTGGAGCATATCACTAAACATTTTGAGCAAGCAAGCCATTAAGCAACACCTCATCCCCTTTTAATAGTATTGGCTTTTCCTATGGACTCAATGTGATCTTGGATCACTAAAATGAAAATATAGAGTCTTGAGCTTTTGCCAATATGTGTCCTTAGCATTTTGAGGGGTCCACATCTCTAGTACATGCCATGCCAATCATTGAACTTTCTGAAATGATTATATTGAAAGAATACTAGTTCAATGAGCTGTATGTTGTTAAGAATTACCAAAACCACTCAGGGATTAATTGCACTTTCAATCTCCCCCTTTTTTGGTAATTGATGACAACATATAAATCAAAGCTTCGACAAATGATAATAAGAATGAAATACATCATCGCTTTGAGAAGTATGTGATAAGAAAGAGCTCCCCTTAAATTTGTGCATTATTTGAAATTTCCTATTGAATGCAAAGGCACAATCGATTAGGATCATGGGATACTCTTCTATGTCACATACATCTTGGTGGAGCACTCAAAATGATAAATATGGAACATGCACTCATCACCAAGACAAAGTGTGAATGATCATACATAAGAGATAGAGAATATCATCATCCAAGCACAAACATTAAAGTATGATATGATCAAGCACATGACCATACAAGTATCTCACACACGCATAAATGGAGTATCATCCAAACAAGCAGTCAAACAAGTAACAAAAGAGAGGCAAAAATAAGCAAAGCACTCTCTCTGGAAGCCTATGATCTATACACTTTCTCCCCATTTGGCAACAAGTTACCAAAAATATTGAAAGTGCATAGTTTTATGCGGCTCTCTAAGCTTGATCTCCGGGAGCTCCGGAGTGCGAAGGTGGCGTGGAGAGGAGTCCTGCAACAAATGCATCTGAGGAGGTTGTAGGCGCTGGTGGAGTTGCAACTGGAGGGGCAACTGAAGCTTTGGCCGCAGGAGCTGAAGTTGTAGCTCTAGTGTCTGTCACTGGCACTGCTGCAGACCTCTGCCTTCTGGGCACCCTGTGATAAGCATCAGTGGTGGTCTTGTCACTCCTATCCTCAAGCTTTTCTTGGATCTTCTCCACAGAAGCCTGGATCTTTGTCACCTTGACATCTAGATCATGTATCTTTGTTTCGATGATCCTTTCAAGACTCTCTTGATTCTGAGTTAGGTTGGCCAAACCTTTCTCAATCCTCAATGTAGCCTGAATGAGATAGCCAAGTTGATCTTGCTTGGACTTGAGAAATACTTGTGATGCCTCTTCAGCACTTGGCATCTTGGCTGCCTTCTCTGCTTTTGCTTTTTCTCTCTTCTCCCAAGCCTCTACTGAAGTAGGATATTAAGCATCCATGACAACTGTGTTGTCCTCACGATCAGTCCTCAAGGGAATGTACTCTTTGTCCATGAGATACATGCCTTTGCCCATCTTGGAGTTAATGAGCATCTGAATGTGTGGAGCATACCCACATGATCTCTTTTGGTTTGCTGCAGTTCTCTTGATTGTCTCAACAATCAAACTCATCACTTTAAATTTCTAGGGCACATCAAACATCTGAAGCAAGTTGATGGAGTGGCCTCTGATCATCCTGTGATCTCCTGATTTGGGCAGTAAGGTGTGCCTCAATATGGTGTTCATGGTGGCCAATCCAGACAACAGATAGTACACTGAGCCTATCTTGTGTGTCTCCAAAGCCTTGTCACGTATTTCCTTGTACATGTTGGCCATGGAGTTGTGACCCTTCCTAGGCTTAGCATAGACATCAATGTCATCCTCAGCTTCTTCTCGAGCATTGATAAACTTGGCCCACTCAGCAGCAGTAGACTGGTACCTTGTACCTTCAGTCATCCATACAATCTTCCCATCTGGATAAAAATGTGCAGTGGAGTAAAACTGCATAATCAACTCATCATTCCACTTAATCTTCCCATTTGACCCACAAAGGTGTCAACTCCATTGAGTCTAAAGCTCTCATGCACTCCAGGGAAGTGGTCTTCATTGTTGTCAATGTTTTTCTAGTCCACCCACTTCATGTCACACACGATGGGCTTCTTATCCAAAAGGACTGTCTCATAGAAGTCATGATGTTCCTTGGTGTGAAATTTGTAGTCCACAACAGTTATCCTCCTTACAGCATAGGGGTATGATTGTCTCCACAATCTAAGACCTGCATCCTTTCTCTCCTTCATGTTTTCAGCCACTAGGTGATTGTCATCATGATCAGCAATCTTTGTCTTTAATTTCCTAAGCACTTGGGCTTCATCATCTTCTTCTTCTATTTTAGGCATTGGGGCATTGTTCTTCTCCGCAGCTGGTATATTTCTAGTGCTTCTCTTTGGTGCAGAAGGCTTAGAAGCTTAAGCAGCCTTGGGGCAGTCTTGAGCTTTAATGGAGCAGCCCCGGACTTGATGGCATCCCCCATCAGCTTCTGCGCTTTGGGTGCTGGTGCAGCATCCTCTTCTTCCTCTTCCTCATCTGATTGGATCATCATTGATGGCTTACCAATAACTCTAGCCATGGTCTTTTTGACACTTTCTTTCCTTTTCTTTCCTTCACCAGCAGCCTCTTCTTTAGCTGACTTGGAGGCTTCAAGGGTTGAGGCTCTGGCCTTAGACATTAGCACTCTCTTGGCAGGAGCCTTCTTGTGCAAACCAGGTGTTGTTGAAGCTGCAGTGCCAAATTCTTTCTTGACAACCTTCTTCTTAGAAGTAAATTCTTCTTCAACAGCAACATAGTCCTCATCCTCAGAATCCGACATCCTCTTCTTCCTTGTTCTGGCTGCTGCCTTGGGCAAGTTGCTTGGGGTGATTTTGCTACCCTCATCATAGCTGCCAGAGGGACTAGTGCCCTCACTCAGGTTGACCTGTTCGTTAGACTTGTTCTGGCTGTCACTTTCATCTGACATGGCTGAAGCTGCAAACTGAAAGCTGACCCTATGAATAGATATAGTTGAGATAGAGTGGATGAGCATCACAAAGTGCAGAGATTTTGCAAAACAATTGAGTCAAAAACTTAGTTTTAGTTTTCTACGGAAAGCATTTTGGAGCTACCGATTTGTTAAACTCGGTGACACCGAAGCAATGTTAGAGTCTAAACTAGTGGAATCGGTCAGACCGAGACACAGTTCGGTGACTCTGAGATTTCTAGGGTTTCACAGAGAGTTGAAGTCGGTCATACCGATTTGTAAGTTTCGGTCAGACCAAAATTCACAAGTGCAATGGCCTAAGACAAATCGGTGAGACCGATTTCTACAACTCGGTCGGTCTGAGATGAGTTCGGCGGAAACCTAACCCAAATTGTTTGAATAAAAACTAATCTAAAGGGAGTTTTTGTTGGATAGAGTAATCTCATACGTGGTAAGAATCATGGCATTGACCTAAGTGTGGGAATTAGAGGTTAAGATTGCACATAGGGGTCGAGTTCATACCCTAACTCGATGGTGAACTCGCTACGGTGACAACGACGATGAAGATTCCCGTTGACGGTGGTGGAGACCAGCGGAGGGAGGTCGCTAGCGATGAGGAGACGATCCGGGAACTGAGTCGGCAGAGCTGGATACGCGTGGGCGAAAGGTTTCAAAGGAATTTCCAAAATTTGACCCGTGAGTATATATATCCAGACCCTGTCGGTGTGACCGAGTGGAACGACTCGGTGGCACCGAGATGCAGAATTCCAAGCGGTTACTGCAACTCGGTGTGACCGAACTGTTCAAATCGGTTGCACCGAGATTGAAACCTAGATCAACTCAATGAACTCGGTATGACCGAAAGGGATGAATCGGTCAGACCGAAATACACAGAGAGGTTTTGGAAATTTAAGTCTATGATGAATCGATGGCTCCGAGTGCTCCTCACCTAGAGGGTTCGAATCTGACTTGACCAAACTTTGTGATGTAGCATGAATAGAGTTTGAGACGAGAAAAGCATAGATAGCTAGAGGGAGTTCTTAGGCATTCTTGTCCATCCATTTGGCAAAAGAGAAGACCAAACAATCAAAGCAATAAATGGATGTCCTTGAATGAGAAAAATATGCACTCAACATGCTCACACAATAAGATGGCAAATGAAATATGTGGCAAAGCATGCACAAACATTCTAGCATCTATCAAGAAATTGGTGATGACTAGGTCATCTATATATGAGTATATTGACTAAGGAGTCAGATGAGGACATTTGATCGTAGGTCATACTCATCGTTTAAGCACAAGTGGGGTTACCACTTTTACACAAAGCATTGTTGTGTTCACACCATTAGAGTTGCTTTAGCTCAATTCTAAGAGTAAAGCTCCTCCTAGATGTGGTATCCCTGAAGGAAATATGCCCTAGAGGCAATAATAAAGTTATTATTTATTTCCTTATTTCATGATAAATGTTTATTATTCATGCTAGAATTGTATTAACCGGAAACATAATACATGTGTGAATACATAGACAAACAGAGTGTCACTAGTATGCCTCTACTTGACTAGCTCGTTAATCAAAGATGGTTGAGTTTCCTAGCCATGGACATGAGTTGTCATTTGATTAACGGGATCACATCATTAGGAGAATAGTGTGATTGACTTGACCCATTCCGTTAGCTTAGCACTTGATCGTTTAGTATGTTGCTATTGCTTTCTTCATGACTTATACATGTTCCTATGACTATGAGATTATGCAACTCCCGTTTACCGGAGGAACACTTTGTGTGCTACCAAATGTCACAACGTAACTGGGTGATTATAAAGGTCACTGGAGGCGGAACTGCCCCAAGGATAAGAAGGATGGCAAAGTGAACAATGCTATATTCGATATACATGTTATTGATGTGTACTTTACTAGTGTTTATAGCAACCCCTCGGTATTTGATACTGGTTCAGTTGCTAAGAGTAGTAACTCAAAACGGGAGTTGCAGAATGAACAGAGACTAGTTAAGGGTGAAGTGATGATGTGTGTTGGAAGTGGTTCCAAGATTGATATAATCATCATCGCACACTCCCTATACTTTCGGGATTGGTGTTAAACCTAAATAAATGTTATTTGGTGTTTGTGTTGAGCATGAATATGATTTGATCATGTTTATTGCAAAACGGTTATTCATTTAAGTTAGAGAATAATTGTTGTTCTGCTTACATGAATAAAGCCTTCTATTGTCATACACCCAATGAAAATGGTTTGTTGGATCTCGATCGTAGTTATACACATATTCATAATATTGAAGCCAAAAGATGCAAAGTTAATAATGATAGTGCAACTTATTTCTGGAACTGCCGTTTAGGTCATATTGGTGTAAAGCGCGTGAAGAAACTCCATGTTGATGGGATTTTGGAATCGCTTGATTATGAATCACTTGATGCTTGCGAACCATGCCTTATGGGCAAGATGACTAAAACTCCGTTCTCCGGAACAATGGAGCGAACAACTGACTAATTGGAAATAATACATACTGATGTATGCGATCCGGTGAGTGTTGAGGCTCGCGGCGGTACCATTATTTTCTGACCTTCACAGATGATTTGAGCAGATATGGATATATCTACTTGATGAAACATAAGTCTGAAACATTTGAAAAGTTCAAAGAATTTCATAGTGAAGTGGAAAATCATCGTAACAAGAAAATAAAGTTTCTACGATCTGATCGCATAGGCGAATATTTGGGTTACGAGTTTGGCCTTCAATTAAAACAATGTGGAATAGTTTCACAAACTCATGCCACCTGGAACACCACAGCGTAATGGTGTGTCCGAACGTCATAACCGTACTTTATTTGATATAGTGCAATCTATGATGTCTCTTACCGATTTACCACTGTCGTTTTGGGCTTATGCATTAGAGACAGATGCATTCACATTAAAAAGGGCACCATCTAAATCCGTTGAGACGACACCGTATGAACTATGGTTTAGCAAGAAACCTAAGCTGTCGTTTCTTAAAGTTTGGGGTTGCGATACTTATGTGGAAAGTTTCATCTTGATAAGATCAAACCCAAGTCAGAGAAGTGTGTCTTCATAGGATACCCAAAAGTAACTGTTGGGTACACCTTCTATCATAGATCCGAAGGCAAGATATTTGTTGCTGAGAATGGATCCTTTCTAGAGAAGGAGTTTCTCTCGAAAGAATTGAGTGGGAGGAAAGTAGAACTTGATGAGGTAACTGTACCTGCTTCCTTATTGGAAAATAGTTCATCACAGAAATCTGTTTTTGTGACTCCTACCCCAATTAGTGAGGAAGCTAATGATGATGATCATGTTACTTCAGATCAAGTTACTACCGAACCTCGTAGGTCAACCAGAGTGAGATCCGCACCAGAGTGGTACGGTAATCCTATTCTGGAGGGCATGTTAATTGACCATGACGAACCTACGAACTATGAGGAAGCGATGATGAGCCCAGATTCCGCGAAATGGCTTGAGGCCATGAAATCTGAGATGGGATTCATATATCAAAACAAAGTGTGGACTTTGGTTGACTTGCCCGATGATCGGCAAGCCATATAATATAAATGGATCTTCAAGAGGAAGACGGACACTGATAGTAGTGTTACTATCTACA
Source organism: Triticum urartu (assembly GCF_003073215.2). Taxonomy (NCBI): domain Eukaryota; kingdom Viridiplantae; phylum Streptophyta; class Magnoliopsida; order Poales; family Poaceae; genus Triticum; species Triticum urartu. The sequence goes on from NC_053024.1 coordinate 638,680,814, forward strand.
AAGCTAGACTTTTCGAAAAAAGGTTTTGACAAAGTTCAAGGTGTTGACTACAATGAGATTTTCTCACTCATAGCGTTGCTTAAGTCTGTCCAAATCATGTTAGCAAATTGCCACATTTTATGAAATCTGGCAAATGGATGTCAAAACTACATTCCTTAATAGATTTCTTAAAGAAGAGTTGTATATGATGCAACTAGAAGGTTTTGTCGATCCTAAAGGTGCTAACAAAATGTGTAAGCTCCAGCGATCCATCTATGGACTGGTGCAAGCATCTCAGAGTTGGAATATATGCTTTGATGAGTTGATCAAAGCATATAGTTTTATACATACTTGTGGTGCAGCTTGTATTTACAAGAAAGTGAGTGGGAGCACTATAGCATTTCTGATAAATATATGTGAATGACATATTGTTGATCGAAAATAATGTAGAATTTTCTGGAAAGCATAAAGGAGTATTTGAAAGGAGTTTTTCAAATAAAGACCTCGGTGAAGCTACTTACATATTGAGCATCAAGATCTATAGAGATAGATCAAGACGCTTGATAAGTTTTTTCAATGAGTACATACCTTGACAAGATTTTGAAGTAGTTCAAAATGGAACAGTCAAAGAAAGAGTTCTTACCTGTGTTACAAGGTGTAAAATTGAGTAAGACTCAAAGCCCGACCATGGCAAAAGATAGAAAGAGAATGAAGTCATTCCCTATGCCTCAGCCATAGTTTTTATAAAGTACGCCATGCTATGTACCAGATCTATTGTATACCCTACACTGTGTTTAGCAAGGGAGTACAATAGTGATCTAGGAGCAGATCACTGGACAGCGGTCAAAATTATCCTATGTTTCTCGATTATGGAGGTGACAAAAGGTTCGTCGTAAAGAGTTACGTCGGTTCAAACTTTGACACCGATCTGGATGACTCTAAGTCTCGATGTAGATACATATTGAAAGTGGGAGCAATTAGATAGAGTAGCTCCGTGCAGAGCATGGTTGACATAGAAATTTGCAAAATACATACGGATCTAAATGTGGCAGACCTGTAGACTAAACTTCTCTCACAAGCAAAACATGATCATACCTTAGTACTCTTTGGGTGTTAATCACATAGCGATGTGAACTAGATTATTGACTCTAGTAAACCCTTTGGGTGTTGGTCACATGACGATGTGAACTATGGGTGTTAATCACATGGTGATGTGAACTATGGGTGTTAATCACATGGTGATGTGAACTATTGGTGTTAAATCACATGGCGATGTGAACTAGATTATTGACTCTAGTGCAAGTGGGAGACTAAAGGAAATATGCCCTAGAGGCAATAATAAAGTTATTATTTATTTCCTTATTTCATGATAAATGTTTATTATTCATGCTAGAATTGTATTAACTAGAAACATAATACATGTGTGAATACATAGACAAACAGAGTGTCACTAGTATGCCTCTACTTGACTAGCTCATTAATCGAAGATGGTTGAGTTTCCTAGCCATGGACATGAGTTGTCATTTGATTAACGGGATCACATCATTAGGAGAATGATGTGATTGACTTGACCCATTCCGTTAGCTTAGCACTTGATCATTTAGTATGTTGCTATTGCTTTCTTCATGACTTATACATGTTCCTATGACTATGAGATTATGCAACTCCCGTTTGCCGGAGGAACACTTTGGGTGCTACCAAACGTCACAACGTAACTGGGTGATTATAAAGGAGCATTACAGTGTCTCCAAAGGTAGATGTTGGGTTGGCGTATTTCGAGATTAGGATTTGTCACTCCGATTGTCGGAGAGGTATCTCTGGGCCCTCTCGGTAATGCACATCACATAAGCCTTGCAAGCATTGCAACTAATGAGTTAGTTGCGAGATGATGTATTACGGAATGAGTAAAGAGACTTGCCGGTAACGAGATTGAACTAGGTATTGGATACCGACGATCGAATCTTGGGCAAGTAACATACCGATGACAAAGGGAACAACGTATGTTGTTATGCGGTCTGACCGATAAATATCTTCGTAGAATATGTAGGAGCCAATATGGGCATCCAGGTCCCGCTATTGGTTATTGAGCGGAGACATGTCTCGGTCATGTCTACATTGTTCTCGAACCCGTAGGGTCCGCACGCTTAAGGTTACGATGACGGTTATATTATGAGTTTATGTGTTTTGATATACCGAAGGTAGTTCGGAGTCCCGGATGTGATTACGGACATGACGAGGAGTCTCGAAATGGTCGAGACATAAAGATTGATATATTGGACGACTATATTCGGACACCGGAATGGTTCTGGGGGTTATCGGATATATACCGGAGTACCGGGGGGTTACCGGAACCCCCCGGGGGTTATTGGGCCTCATGGGCCCAAGTGGTGGAAGAGGAGAGGCGGCAGGAGCTGGCGCGCGGCCCCCCTTGCCCCAATCCGAATTGGGAAAGGGAAGGGGGCAGCAGCCCCCCTTCTCCTTCCTTCTCTCCACCTCCTCCTTCCCCCTTCTCCTAGTTGGAATAGGAAAGGGGGGCAAAACCTACTTGGAGAAGGATTGCCCCCCCTTGGGCGCGCCTCCTCCCCTTGGCTGGCCCCCTCCTCCTCTCCCCCTTTATATACGGAGGAGGGGGCACCCCATAGACACAACAATTGATCTCTTGGATCTTTTAGCCGTGTGCGGTGCCCCCCTCCACCATAATCCACCTCGGTCATATCGTAGCGGTGCTTAGGCGAAGCCCTGCATCGGTAGAACATCATCATCGTCACCACGCTGTCGTGCTGACGGAACTCTCCCTCAAAGCTCGGCTGGATCAGAGTTCGAGGGACGTCATCGAGTTGAACATGTGTAGAACTCGGAGGTGCCGTGCATTCGGTGCTTGATCGGTCGGATCGTGAAGACGTACGACTACATCAACCGCGTTGTGCTAACGCTTCCGCTTTTGGTCTACGAGGGTACGTGGACAACACTCTCCCCTCTCGTTGCTATGCATCACCATGATCTTGTGTGTGCGTAGGAAATTTTTTGAAATTACTACATTCCCCAACAATCCCCCCTAAGAGGGGTGAACTAACCTTCAGTTTTGTCGATGATGACTTCATGTAGATATTGAAGATGTGGATGCTCAATGTTGATGTAGATTGTTTGGAGCAATCCATTGGAGTGAGTTGCACTTTCAATACCTACATGGGTTAGTCCCACAAGGAACAAACAAGAATATCCATAGACATAGAGTGAAGTACACACAATATGATGTCCATGAAAGCATTAGGTTAGCTTGTCCCTTGACTTACCAACAAGAGGGTTTGTGACTCCTTGAACTAGTGCAAGATTCGGAAGTTGTTTGCACTTGTCCTTGCCAAAATGAATACGAGTGAAGTATGTTGGCGGAGTCACCCTCAAGAACTCTCTAGTTCTTCCTCTTTGGGATCCACATCATCTTGATGGGAATCCTTGGAGTTGTAGTGTAGCGACCCGACCTCAAATGGTCAAGTCTCTGTGCTTCAGTGTCATCCCTGGATCGGTAATGCTGACACACATAGTACTCGAAGGATTTATAACAGAGTAGCAATCACACACTTATTACATCGGATGTCTCAAAAGAGATCTTATCACAATAAATATGGCTTAAGACCATCTAATACGATAACAGCGGAAGGCTTGGAAGATAAAGTGAGTCCATCAACTCCAATGACATAGCTAAGCTGCACGGCAACAACCTAACGAACCTTACTCCTTGTTTGAAAAGTCTGCAACATAATACGTTGCAGCCCGAAAACGGGTCAGCACATGGAATATGCTGGCAAAGTAACACAGTAGAGCAAGAACAGAATAATGCTATCACTACATGCATATTTGGCTGGTGGAAAGCTCTATGGTTACATTTTTTGCAAAAAGCAATTTTTTCCCTACAACAAAGGAATAGATTTTAAATTTAACTATCATGGTAGTTGAAACATCATTGAGAAGGTTCCTCCAACTCAATCCCAATTAAAGTGATTAACATCCCAACAATATTAATTAAGAGTGATGAGATACTTAAGATACTCCAAGTACTAGATACTCAAGATTGTCCATAACCGGGGACACGGCTAACCATGATTAGTTTGTACACTCTGCAGAGGTTTGCGCACTTTTCCCCACAATACTCGATCTCCTCCGTTGGATTTCTCGCACGACATGGTGTTTGAGAAACGGATGACTGAGACACGGTCTTTCAGAAACATTAACTCTCTACTCCGGGTAGACCGTACCAAACCTACAAACCCACTGCCTGCTGATCTACCTCTTCAAGAGCTTCACGTAACTTACTCAACTATGCTAGAGCCCATAATAGCTTGTGGCTGCACACGGAAGTTTCTAGCATGAATCATCTCAGTTCCCTTTTGAGCCTGGGTGGCGGTCCATAGGAAGATCACACGGGTACTCCGGGATTTCCAAAAATACAGGCAACACTGGGTACTCCAGGTGCCTCAATCCACCCAGATGTGTATTTAAGTTGCCACCTTAAGTTGAACCATTAATTATCAATCTCACATCTGTCATGGATTTCACTCACCCAAACCACGTCTACGAGCATAGCATTGCAATATAAGCAACGCGTAGAAGTAACTCCCAGGGTTTGAATGTAACAGGATAATAGGTTCTACCTCATCAACTACTTCCCAACCCACATGTTAATGACATCCTAACCATGCAATGTTTGAGGATTGGAACTAACGCATAAAAACTGGGTGATAAAAGGATATGATCAAAGTGTTACTTGCCTTGCTGACAATCCGCATAACCTAGAGACTACAAATAACACGCTTCGCACTTCGGGAATTCTATCGCAAACAAACAATAGCATACATAAGCAACAATCGAAGAAGCACGGCTAAAACTCAAATAAGAAGATCTAACCGGAAAGTTCAACTTAAGAACTCCGGTTTGCAAAAAGAATCAAATCAAACAGAGCAACGAAACTCAAACGACGAAGGAAACAAGATCCGTTTACTAATATGAACTAAGGTCAAATTTTACAGTACCAAAATCTTGTTCAAGTTGGTTAAGCGGAAAGAGGGTCTCGAGATAAAGATCTAGGTGCTTGAATCGCCTGATTCCGACTAACGAGCGAAAAGATAAATCGAAACGAAAATCGGATCAGAAATCGCGATCGAGAATAATCGCGGAAAAATCCGATAAAAGAAAACTGACGAACAAGCTAACGAACGAGCGTTCGTTATCTGTAACTAACGAGCAAAAACCGTTCGTTAACACGAACGTACGGACGAACGTCCGCTAAATAGAAGAACCGGGAAAAACCGGCGAACTGTTCTAAAAAACGAACTCGGGTTTCAAGAAAAACCGGACGGTTTTAAAAAACGGCGGCGACAGACCGGCGCGTTACCTCCGGCGAGGCGGGATTGGGGCAGCGGCTTCGCGGGGCGGCGGGGCTCGGCGGCGGCGCGACGCGGCAAGGCGGCGGCGGCGAGGCGCGGGCGGCGGGAGGCGGCGGCGCGGCTCGGGGCTGGCGGCGGTGGTTGGTGGTGGTGGCGGCTCCGGGAGGGGGGAGGGAGTATATAAAGGGGGGCGGCTTGGAGGAGGGGCCAAGGCGGCGGCGAGGAGGAGTCCCGGTCGGACTCCTCGTCCGAGTCGGCGGCGACGCGCGCGCACGAGGGAAGGCGGCGGCGCGGGAGTGGTTGGGCCGGCCCGGCTGGGTTTCGGCCCAGTCGGCTGGAAGATTAAAAAAAAGACAATTTCACCAAACAGAAAATAAAATCCTAGAAAATAAAATAAAAATCTAAAAATGCCAAAACAAATTTTCACCGTCTAAATAAAATATTTAGGACGAGATGAACATTTTATTGGCCCTAAAATGCAATTTTGAAAAACGTGCAATTTTTCTAATTGCAAATAAAATCAAATAAATGATTTTAATATTTTTCCTCCAATATTTCAATTATTTTGGAGAATTCATATTATCTCCTCTCATATATTTTAATATGAAATATTTTTCGGCGAGAAAATAATTAAAATAAAAAATCCTCGTTTCATTATTTGATAAAAATCAAATATGAAAACAGGGAAATCCCCAACTCTCTCCGAGGGTCCTTGAGTTGCTTAGGATTTCGAGGATTGCGAAACGAAAATGCAATAAAATATGATATGCATGAATGATCTATGTATAACATTTCAAATTGAAAATTTCGGATGTTACATGTAGTCGTACTTGATGAAGTAGAACTTTATGTAGTCTTGGGTACCCACTTGACCAAGGCCTTAGGAGCTTCTTCAAATGCATCAATCTCCTATTTAAGCTTGTCCTTGCCTTTTAGATTGTGGTCTTTTGGTGGAAGATCATCTTGAGTGTGTGTCCCCTTGAAGGAACTAGGATCATACTTCTCCTGTTGAGGAACAAACTTCGTCTTGGGGTATTGATCTTCTTCCCACTCAACTCCATTAACATTGAACTTTCGTTCAAAACCAACACCTTGATTCTTTCGGTGCCTCCCTTGCTTGCGTACAATTTCCTCAAATTGCTTACTTCCGACAAGGCTCTTGTAAACACCTTTCTTTATAATTCCCTTCAATAAGTTATTTTTGTGCTCAAGTGTAACTTGGCTAAGAGAATCAATAGTGGAATCAAGAGTACTACTAGAAGCAACAATATTGGATTTAGCATGATTATTGTTACTGCTAGAAGAAGAATCTTTCTTACTCTTGTTGCTAGATTTTACTTGTGGCATGTAAGTAGACATGAGTAAACACTTGCCAATGTAAGAAGAACTTTTCTTACGAAGATCATCATTGTTTGTTTTTAAGAATACATGCTCTTGCTCTAGGTTGAGCTTTTCATGAGTCTTTAAAAGCTCTCGATGATCTTCTAAGGTAGTTTCATGAGCTAACTTAAGAGTGTTTAGTTCTTTAGTTAGACGCTCAATCACCTTCTTATCATCGTCATTCGTTTTATCTTGGTTAACATGATTAATAGCAAGTTCATCATAGTTTTCATCACTAGAGTTGTCAACAAGTAAATCATCATCACCTAGCAAATCATCTTCGTCACTATTGAAATCAACATACTCGGGGTGTGATACCTTTGGGCCTTTAGCCATGAAGCATCTTCCAATTCCTTCATTTGGTGAGTCAAATATGTCATAGGAGTTGGTTGACACAAGTGCTAGACCGGAAACACCTTCATTTTGAGTATATTCAGAGTCGGAGTGATAACTTCTCTCGGAGTGGTTATCATAATCGAAACCGGATACCCATTCACCAACATGAGCTTGATGTATTCGTTTTGTATAGCCCCTTGATGACTTGTCCTTCCTTTCTGAATCCTTACTTCTGTGAGAGGTTCTTCGTTCATAACGATCATCTCCACTCCTTCTTTCTTTTGGAGGCGAATCTTCCCTTTTGCTTCTTCTTTTAGGTGAGTCTTCTCTTCCTTTGTAGGGAGTCATACACTCATTGGAGTAGTGTCCGGGTCTTCCACAATTGTAGCAATTATGCTCACGACTAGAAGATCTTTTGTCATTGTAGGACCATAACTTGGAACTTCTTTCTTTGCTTCTACTCTTGTAGAATGTGTTGAAGTTCTTCACCATAAGCTTAGTTCCTCATTGAAGACTTGTTTCTCACTTGATGATTTAGGACCATCACATGAGGCTTTGTAAGCACCACTAGACTTGTTGTGAAGCTCTTCTTTATCCTTGAGTGACATCTCATGAGCAACAATTCTACCAATGACTTCCTTTGGCTTGAGATCTTTGTAATTGGGCATCATTTGGATCGATGTGCACACGATGTCATATTTTCCATCCAAGGCTCTTAGGATCTTCTTGATGATGAATCTGTCGGTCATCTCTTCACTTCCTAATCTGGCAATCTCATTTGTGATGACAGCAAGCCTAGAGTACATTTCAACAACACCTTCACCATCCTTCATTTTGAACTTGTCAAGTTGACTTTGAAGCACATCCAATTTGGATTCCTTGACGGAGTCGGTACCTACGTGCATATCAATCAAAGTATCCCAAATTTCCTTTGCATTCTCAAGATGGCTGATTTTGTTGAATTCTTCGGGACACAATCCATTGAAGAGAATATCACAAGCTTGAGCATTGTATTGCATCATCTTCAATTATTCCACAGTAGCTTCACGATTTGGTTCTCTCCCATAGAAGAATTCACCTTGCAAGCCAATACACACAATAGCCCAAACGGCGGGGTTATGTCCAAGAATATGCATTTTCATCTTATGCTTCCAACTAGAAAAATTAGTACCATCAAAGTAAGGACCTTGATGTTGCTTGAAGCTACGTTGGTGTCGGTGTTCTAGAAATGGGGGTCCCCAGACTTGCCTGCCAGCGGCCCATGGCGTAGCTGAGCCAGCAGGCCGTACGGCCCATCTTCATCAACAAGCATCCAAGACCCTCGCGAGGGGCCAAGCCTCGCGAGGCGGGCGATGCAAGACCTCCTCAGGAGCGGCCTGGTCAAGCAGGCTCACGAGGAGCGGAGATATCAAGGCAGGGCAAACCTCATGAGGCTCTCGTGACGTGATCCATGACGATCGACACCAGGCGGGCACCAGCGCGCGCAGCGTCCTTGTTTCCTCTTTGTGCAAAGGAGGCAAGCGCAGCCGTGGAGTACCGAGGCATCAGGCAAAGTTTGCCATTTCGGTGCAACAAGACCAAGACCATGAGGACTGCAAGACGAAGGTCATCGTGGAGCCCAAGACGGCGTCACCACTAGAGCTTTGTGCAGGCGAAGACTACTTTTGTCAGGATGGCTCGTACTAGCTGCCCCCCTTCAAATTTGCCCGCCATTGTTGGCTCCCTTCCCGCTCGATATTTGAGAAGAGGACCAGGGCCTCTATAAATAGGATTAGCCACCACAGTAGAAAGAGGGGATCGAATCCGGAGAGAGAGAGAGAGAATCAGGCCCAGAGATACACACAAGTTCATACGCACAAGAACACCTCAACCTCAGGAGGCTGTTCTTCCCTTGCACTGTTCATCATCAGCCCAAGAGGCAATCCACCACCACCACACTTGAGTAGGGTATTACACCACAACGGTGGCCCGAACCAGTATAAACCCTGCGTCTTTCTGTGTTGTAAGTTCATCGAGTTTGTCCGCAAGATCTTAGCAAGCTAGAGCGTGGATCGGTAGGAGGGAAAGACTTCGCGCGCACCCTAGTGTTCGAACCTTAAGGGTTAGCCGGAACCCCACATCCAACATTTGGCGTGCCAGGTAGGGGTGCGCCGAAGCTTCTTCTCCGCCAATCAGCTCTTCGACGTTCGCCGGCTACGATGTCTGGCGACCCAAGGGCCGGATCCGACCGCTGGGCAGCTTGGCCAGCCCGGATGGCGCCGCCTGCCCATGAAGGTCTCGACCCCGCACCCCAAGCGGCGCAGGCGCCACCAAGCTCCGCCGGGCGTGGACAGCGCGGCCAGGCATCATCCACCCTCACCCCGCGGCAAGTACGAGCCGTGACGAGAGCAGCGAGTCACGCCGCAGCAACAGCGCCGCACTCACGGCGGGAGCAAGCGAACATGCGGGCAGCACTCACAGTGCCAAGGGAGCTACTGCAATGCAGGCCGATGGAGAGCGGCCGGGACACGCTGCTTGAGCGTGTTGCTGAGCTGCTGGACCCAGCGGTGTCGGGAGCGCCACCGTTCTGCTATCGACTCCCCTCCCAGACCACTGCAAGGTCGCGCGGCGAGCCTCACCACACCTGCGCGCCATCGACTATGCCCGGGGGCTTCGTCAACATCAGCACGGCCGGCGGCGTAGGGGGCTCCACCCCCCCCCATGCTGCCCTCAACAAGCACGAGCGCAAGCGTCACCCCCCATGGTCCCGGCCGGATGCCATATTATCATCCCCAGGACGCTATCATGGGCGGAGAAACATGGAGCGTGGGGCACCACGGCGAGGTGTTCGGGGTGACGGCCCCGGAAGCCTACGTGCCCCGCATGATGGACCAAGGGTACACACCAGAGGACGACATTGGCTCATTCGTTGGAGAAGATTGGGGAGAAGGGGCGCTAGGAGTCGAAGCCTTCCAAGAGCCAGCGGAGAACCACAGCGATCGCGCCGGCGACGGCAACTACAGGGTACCGCTAACCTCTCAGGAACAGGCTTATGCTAACCATGGGCTGCAGATGAATCGGGTTGCAGCATCGATCAGCGACCCTGGCACGGCGGCACCCGTTTCAACAAGGGAGACACGCTGGGGGCCGGCGGGAGGGAGCCAGGAGCAAGGCCCCTCCCCAAGGCACATGAAACCATGGGACACCCAGAGGTAGGCCCTCTGCTGGGGTGGCTTCAACAACCCTTCCCCCGACAGAGGACCTGTGGTCGCCAAGGGAACCACTGGCGTCCTCTTTCCCTCCTTTGTGTCGTCCTGGTCTCCGGTCTGCTCAAAGGAGGTCAAGGGTGGCGCAAGGCGGGGCCTTCGTCTGGCGATATGAAGCCAGGCCGGTACCTGTGAAGAAGGCCCGGTGTCGGTGTCAAAACCGGCGGATCTCGGGTAGGGCGTCCCGAACTGTGTGTCTAGGCCGGATGATAACAGGAGGCAGGGGACATGATGTTTTACCCAGGTTCGGGCCCTCTTGATGGAGGTAAAACCCTACGTCCTGCTTGATTAATATTGATGATATGTGTAGTACAAGAGTAGATCTACCACGAGATCAGAGAGGCTAAACCCTAGAAGCTAGCCAATGTTATGATTGTATGTTATGGTTGTTGTCCTACGGACTAAAACCCTTCGGTTTATATAGACACCGGAAAGGGTTTAGGGTTACACAAGGTCGGTTACAAAGGAGGAGATATCTATATCCGTATTGCCTAGCTTGCCTTCCACGCCAAGTAGAGTCCCATATGGACACGAGACGAAGTCTTCAATCTTGTATCTTCATAGTCTAACAGTCCGGCCAATGGAGATAGTCCGGCTGTCCGGAGACCCCCTAATCTAGGACTCCCTCAGTAGCCCCTAAACAAGGCTTCAATGACGATGAGTCTGGCGCGCAGTATTGTCTTCGGCATTGCATGGCGGGTTCCTTCTCCGAATACACCGCGGAAGAATTTGAATACGAGGATAGTGTCCGACCCTGCAAAATAAGTTCCACATTCCATCGTAGAGAGAATAATATTTTCGCAGATCTAACTTGCTGGCTTGTTTTGGCAGCATGACGTTACGTCATGGCCCGATGATTATTCGAACCGTTTTTTTACCAGCTCCACACATAACGCGAGGCGGTTTCTTGACACGTCTTGCCGAAGCGGAGGTCGTGTTCCCCCAATTACGGGATTCTCATTAATGCGGTCGTGGGTAACCAATCGTGTCTAGGACTCCTAGATTATAGGCAAGTCCTAAACGGCTACGGAGAGGACGCTTGATATTCACCCTCTTTATAAAGGGATGAGGTTTTCGCTTTTTCTCTCTCGTGCTCAGTCGAACCCTTCTCCCGCCTTGAGTTCTAACACCCAAAGCCCAGGTTAGGTGCTCCGGATCTTCAATCATGTCCGGATCCAGCCTTCAAGGCCGATGGATGCCCTCCTCCGTTACGGAAGAGGACATTAAGAGGTTGGGGGAGGCCAGATACCTGACCGCCGAGGTTTCGCATCGGCTGCCTACTCGAGGGCAGATCGTCCCTACTCCCGAACCCAACGAGAACGTTGTGTTTATCTCCCACTTCCTCCGAGGTCGAGGCCTCACTCTGGATCCTTTCGTCAGGGGCTTGATGTTCTATTACGGGCTAGATTTCCATGATCTAGCTCCGGACTCCTTTCTCCACATCTCAACATTTATTGTCGTGTGTGAGGCCTTCCTCCGCGTTACCCCTCACTTCGGCCTGTGGCTCAAGACCTTTGAAGTAAAGGCGAAGATGATCGAGGGGCAACATGCAGCGTGCGGAGGTGCATCAATAGGCAATATGGCAGGAGCTCCATGGCCGGAAGGTTCCTTTCCAGAGGTGTCCGAATTATGGCAACGGGAGTGGTTTTACGTCACGGCTCCCTGAAGTGCCAAGTGGGCGGCTGCCCCCGCTTTCCGCTCAGGCCCCCCACCACAACCGATGTCATGGATTAGCAGAGATCTGAGATGGGGTCCAGCCAAGGATGTGCCTATACTGCAAAGCCGCATTCGAGATCTCTTCGAGGGAGATTTTAATTTGGCTGTGGTAATACAAGTTATGCTGGTTCATCAAGTCCAGCCTTGCAGACGCCGGCCCCTTCGCTTGTGGGAGTTCAACCCAGAGGGTCCGCATGCCATTCAAAGTTTCCTCGGCCTGACGCATGAGGAGATGTACAAGTCATTCTTCGGACCTCAAGTAGAGTGTCTGGATATTACTGAGGACGTGGGCCTGAGCAGTAACCGCACCGCCGAACAAGTAAGAAATCCTCTGGTCGAACACACTGTCTTTTATTCGTCACGAAGTTATTTCTGAGAGTTCGCTTTTTGACCAGGACTGGCTAACGAAGGCGAAGATGATTCGGTGTTTGGCCCCCCTCCCTGAGGGTTTGGAAAATCCGGTATTGGAAAAGATGCTCGAGGTTGCACCTTTCCCGGAGCCCTCGAAGGAAGATACCGGGGGGATAATACGGGCAGACGCGGGCCCCCGTCGCTACCCGTTCCAACCGAGGGAATGAGCGTCTCCACGAAGGAGGACAACCGGAGGAGGAAAAGGACTGCTTCCGAGGATCCGGAAGCCGAAGCCTCCAAACGGGAGAAGAAATCTCCCACAGAGGGTCTCGCCTCAGGGGGTGCTTTTGCCGCACAAAGTCCGTGGGGATCAGTCCCCCAACGAGTCGTAAGTGATCCCAAAATACTTTAATAGTAAAGGTATGCTATCTTTCTTCTGAGAAAATAACCACCGCATATATCTTGCAGTTCGGGCCTTAGCCCCTCTCAGATGAGCTCGTCTTTGGGGGATCTTCTTCCAGAGATGATGGAGAGCGAAACGCCTCCCCCGGACTCCTCCGCTCCAGAAGCGGGCGACCCCGAAGTGTCGTCACGGAGGGCCTCTCCGGATCCGGTGAGGCCAGAAGATAATCCCATACACCCCCGAAGTCCCCAGCGTCCGGCTCCCGAAGAGAGCAGACAAAAGAGTCCGACACCGTCTGGTGTGCGGTCGGACGTTCTGAGGGAGTTGGTGGGGCGAGCAGCCATCTCAGAAGAACACCGTATGCTGATGGGTACGGTGATGGAGAGAATCTCGTCCGCCGAAAGCGGATTACATGAAGCCTTTATGAGTCTACTGACAGGCTTTGAGGTACGTGAGATAATATGTGATAGTACTGCACATGTTAGGTGTGCCCTGTGTAGATAGTAGCCCCTGAGACTCTGGTTGTCGTCGAGAACGACGGCGAACAGAGGATCATATTCTCAGGCAATAACCAGACTGCCCCTATGTGCAGGTGGTGGAAGCTCCGGTGGCTAGCTGGACTAGTGAGTTTGCCAAATTAAAACGGCAACTGAATGCGGCAGACGCCGACATCGAGCTTGTTAACAAGAGGCTTGACGAGGCACAAGGTAAGTGTTATTATCTGGTGAATGCCACATAGTAAGAGCAGCATGATGCCAGTATCTTTAATATGTTGTGACTGCAGATGGAGCTGCCTCCGTGGAAACCTTGCGGGCAAAACTTGCCCGAGCCAAGGAACAAGCGAGGATTAGTGATGCGGCTGCTTTGAAGGCGGCCGAAGAGTTGAAAGCCGAGAAGGCCGCACATTGCGAGAGCCAAGAGAAGATGGCCAAGATGGCCGTAGAATTAAAAGACACTGCCGACCGTTGCCGGGTCCTTGAAAAAGAAAACCGAGTGAAGGCAACGGACCTTGAGAAAGCCACGGCGGCGGACAAAGACACCCGTTCTGCTATGAGAGCGAAGAAGGAGGAGTTGCGGGAAGCCGGGGATATTGCGGCTGGGAAACCCTTCATGTTAAGGAGGAAGTTCGGAGATCCACGGTATGCCCCTCTGGATCGGCTGTGGAGTTCGGCAGATGCGTATATGGATTTGGCGGCGAGTGCTGCCGATGTTGCCAAGTACTTCCAAGGTCAGACAGATCGTGAAGTGGACAAGCTGTTCAGGTCGCAATTCAACGTTCCAGAGCGTCCGCTCTCATTGACTGACTAGCTAGCCGAATGGGCCGAACTGAATAGGTTGTCCGGACTTGCCATGAGGTCTGTTGTGGATCAGCTATGGCCGGAAAAGCAAAAGCCGGATAGCTATTTCAGCTTAGTGCAGCAGTTCCTTGGTGCGGTGTCGTGCATTAATGCGATGAAGAGGTCGGCGTGCATAGAAGGCTCGCGGATGGCCCTTGCCCGTGTTAAAGCATACTGGGCGGAGATGGACGCTACCGTTGTCGCGGCGCAGGGTTCGGCCATAGGCCGAGTGGCTGCCGAGCATTATTTCGAGGAGGTTCTCGAGGGTGCTCGTTTGATAGAGGCCCGGTGCTCGAAGAATATTATGTTTGAGTGATATGTATTCTCATTGTAAACACAATGCTTTTATGAAGTTTTTATAAGGCTATGTTTATACTTTTGCCTGAAAGTAGTACGATGCCTCCTGTGCGGCCGTTTATGTATACATGTGTATAACCTGAACGATTGCAGCCGTCGGCTTCAACCCCCACGCATATAACGCGGAAGTTCTCACAAAAAACGCGTGTTCTCACTTAACCCAACGTGATAGCGCAGCGAGCGAGGCAACCGGACTATAATGCTTTAACACTTTCACTTAGCCATAGGAGTTTGACAGTGGGGCTACTAGATAGCCCCTGGTGGTTCCGCACTCTCCCGATCGCGGGGTGCGTACATGCCTGGCCGTAAAACGGCCCTTCGTTATGGCAGAGGAATTCTAACATTCCGATAGATCATCGAGTGGTTGACCAGTCTCACGCTATATCATGACAGTCAGTTTTCGGCTTTCTCTACTGAGGTGCTCGTCCGGATGAACCAGGGCACAATCGCAGTAGTTCTCCTGGTGCTACCTTAGCCGATAAAGCGGAACGTAAGGCATCAAAACACAGGAGCCGGGCAAACCCAACATTTGACCAAAGACAATGATTCGGAGCTGATGCATATAAGGCCAAACTCGCGACGCCGAACACTCCCTAAGGTATTCGGTCTTTATGGTATAAATCGGGCCTAAATAGTGCCCTTTGTAAGAAGCCCCTTGTGTCCAGGTACGTGCATTATTCCGATGTGGCCACATGCCAAGACGTCAGCATCCTTCTCAACTGTGCTGAGAATTCGGTGGATATGTATCAACAAGAGACAGTAAAAAAGGTTTACGCAGGGTCTTAATCTAAAAAGAATCCTTGGAGCGGGTCCCTGCTGCACGTCTGCACCTGTGTCTCCGTTGTGCCGTATCCTGGACGGGTGTAGCACGATGATCATCTGTAAAAGAGAGGAACTTAGGTGAAAACGTTGTCGTGCAAAAAGATAGTTTTTAAAGAAACCATGTATAATTCAAGGTGAGTAAAAATTGCCACTTTTCTGCGCGCGTTGAGCCCCTTGTATTTGTAATAGGGGTGTGACCATTGATCCGGTATGAATTGCATATAGCTGCGCCGGACTCGTCTAACCGTGTCCGAGGTCTTGACGACCTGTTGAATGCTTTAGTTGGTGAGGCCGTTTTTAGGGTGCGGCTGCCAAGGCAGCCGCACGCTCTTCGGCGCGCAAAGATCTCTTAATGCTTCATTTCACAGTAATGATGCCACGTGGGCCAGGCATCTTGAGTGTGAGGGAAGCGTAGTGCGGTATTGCATTAAAGTGAGCGAAAGCTTCGCGTCCGAGTAGTGCTTGATAGCCACTTTGAAACGGAGCGATGTGGAAGGTTAAATCTTCGCTACGGAAGTTATCGGGGAAACCGAATATAACCTTTAGTAGCAGGGAGCCCGTGCAATGAGCCCCTGGGCCTGGCGTTACTCCTTTAAAGATAGTATTGCTATGGCAAATTTTTGTTGGGTCTATCCCCATTTCGCGGATTGTATCCTGGTATATCAGGTTTAGACTGCTGCCACCGTCCATCAGGACTCGTGCGAAGTGGTATCCGTCAATTATTGGGTCTAATACCAGAGCAGCCCATCCTGCACGCCGGATACTAGTTGAGTAATCACGATAGTTGAAAGTGATCGGTTGAGACGACCAGTGGCAGGACTCCGCGATGATAGGCCTGTGGGCATATTTTTCTGGGAGTGTCGTTTTGTTTCTTCCCTTGATCACGTGTAATACGTTTACTGTTTTGACTTCTGGTGGAATTTTTTTTTGTTCCTCGTCTTGCTTGAGAGGCTCATCCTCGTCTTCGCTTGGTGTATCCTCCCCCTTGTGTACGGCGTTGAGCTTGTCGGACTGCTTGAAGACCCAACATTCTCTATGGGTATGATTGGCTGGTTTGCCAGGGGTGCTATGGATCTGACATATTTGGTCCAGAATTTTGTTTAGGCTGGATAGCTCGTCTCTGGCGGCTTTAGAGGGCGGCTTTTACTGACCTGGCCGAGAGCTTTTGAATCCGGCGTTTACTGCCGTGCACTTCGTGCTATCTTCTTTATTCTGGCATTTGTTATTGCTGTTGCACCGTGATTTCCAGTTTCCATCTCTAACTTCAGATGTACTGGGGTCGCTGGTGCTGCATCGGGCTAGCCAGCTGTCCTCACCCGCGCAAAAGCGGGTCATGAGGCTTGTTAATGCTGCCATTGTTCTCGGCTTTTCTTGGCCGATGTGTCTGGCAAGCCATTCGTCACGGACGCTATGCTTAAAGGCTACCAAGGCTTCGGCGTCCGGACAGTCGACAATTTGGTTCTTTTTAGTAAAAAACCTGTCGTGGATATACCCCGCGGTATAAACCGCCGGATGTATGACCCGGCTAGAGCTTGGCGATTCACTGGCGACCCGCTTGGACCTGGCGGTTTATGATTGATTGGTAATCCGGCAGACGGGTCAGAGGAGCGACAAGACCCGGTGGCCCAACGGGCGGTTTATGGAAGGCCGGTTTATGGTGTGCCGGTTTAAGAGGAAAGGCGTGAAGAATATTATCTTACAAGGTGTTGAAGACTCGAACTTGTATCCGGTTTGTATTAGAAGGTAGACTAGTCCTAATCCTAATAGGACTCCACATGTAACCCGCCCCTCTAACTTATATAAGAAGGGGTAGGGCTCCCCAAAAGGGGACAAGCAAGAAGAAACAATCTTAAAGGGTTAGGGTTAACTGGGAGAGCCGGTTTACGGCGACTTCCTCATGATCATAATGAGAGATAGCCTCAAACAGCACGTAGGGTTGTTGCCGGATGATGTTTTCCGGGGTCCGAAGCTGTATAAATCCTTGCCCTGTGTTGCGTCTCTCGATTCTGTTCAACCCCTCTCAAGCTACCACATAGATGCGTTGGCCTCGCGATTAAGTCCTGACACTAAGGACATCTGCCGTGATAAAACCACGACAGTTGGCGCCCACCGTGAGGCCCGCGCACGGTGGTGTTGACTTTTTGAAGGAATCTTTTTAGGGTTCGAGAAGTTCGCAATTTTCTGGCTCAAACCGGCGTGGAAGGATTCACATCAGCTAATAGTTCATCGGTCAAGATAAAATTCTATCAGCAGCAGTATATACCAAATTGAGATCAGCGCCGAGACGGACAGATTTATGAAAAAGACGCATCGAATCTGAGTCGGCTCCCATGGCTTGTGTCGTCGAGTCACTATCATCGCCTCTGTCTCTGACAACCTGTTTGGCAAACTAACGAAAGGGAAATGGAAGTTTAACTCTAATTTTCTTTCCCCATCTCAATTACCAACCCTCTTCCAAGTAATAGATATATGAGACTTTTACACGTGAATTCTCCTTTCACTTCCTTGTTGAATTCCCATTCCACCTAAACAAACAAAGGAGTATAACTCTCTAAGCCTCAAACTCGCATTCCCTCGCTCCAATTCCATCCAACCAAACACGCTATGAGGGTTTCCATCTCAATCCCCGCGGCTAAGTCGCCAGGCCACGCCTGATGACCCGCCTGTTGTTTTTGATTCGCCGTCGCTGTCGAGCGCGGCTGGATTTTTTCTGCTACGGCACATGCATGGCAGTAGCCGGGTCAGATGATGTTCTGCTGCTACTCCGTATTCCCTAGCATGACGACCGAGGACTGCAAATCAATCAGCCAGAGTCACGTAAAAAGACTATGCTGGTCTATTATTTCTCGATGGCCAGAGTCACGTTTGATCTGCTTACAAGATCTAGATGTAAGAAAAGTCAAAATTGAAAAAAGGGTACTACTACCTACAAGGGAACCCGGACGAGGAGTCATTGAACCGGCCATGACTCGGAAGCAGTTGTCTCTGGGCTTGGACTCCTCTTGTGACTCGTTTGGTCGAACGGCCGCGCCTCCGCTGTCACCAGTTTGCGCCTCCAACTCGCCGGCGCCGCCTCGCCTCCGCCTCTGCACCGCCCAGTTGCTCACCTTGCTAGGGGTCTGATTCATAGCCGCGCTCTTGCCATCACGCCAAGATCCGGCCGTCGAGTCGCCGACGCAGTTTCGCCTGCAAGCTACCTCACTTCGCGTTGTTTTCCTCTGAACGCACAATGCAAAGTCATCGGCCGTTCAGCTATCGCGCTGCTGCTGTCTCGACAGGGCACCCAATCTTTGCCGTCAAAATTCAAAATAGGCAGTGATCTAGCACGCACGAGGAAAAGACTAAACGATGATGTATTTGGGGGAGAATAGTGTGTTCAGCAATTCATTAACAATGTCAATACAGTCATACAGAAGCGTCAGTACATGGTCGTTGAAGAGCTCGTGATAAAATTTGGGTTTGACAACAAGGTACTGGATCATCTTAATTCCGACACCGTGCTCGCCTCCGCATACCTCTGCTGCGACCCTGCGTCGTCATCTACTTGCTGTGCCTCGCTCCGAACTGGACCATCGTATCGGCCACCACCATCGTGTGTCGAGCTGTCAGGTTCCGCCGCCGCCTCCACTGGCTTCTACTGCAAGCTCCCTCTCACAGCCATCACAGAGCCGCCGCGCTTCGAAACGAGAGCCGCCTCCGTCGTTGCCGTGTTCGTCCGTCCGGCCTCGCTCTTCTGCCATGGCCGCACAGTAAGCCGCCAGGTGCCGGGGGGCTTCCAAGCCGCCCCACTACAGCAGCAAACGAGAGTTTTGCATCACGGAGACCCTATGTTCAACCTCTGCCGATTGTGACTCCGCTTCAGGCCGCCTCCCTGTCGAGTCACCACTATGGCCGCAGCCAGCATGCTTCCAAGTTTCACTACAGCAGCCTCGCACTTAAAGTCGCCGCCGGGTCAAGTCCCAGCGAGGCCCTATTTGTCTGAGCCACCACCTCCAGAGCAGCCGCGAGCCGAGCCGGCCGTCGAGCAGCATCACCTCGCCTCTGCCGTCGGGCCTTATTGTTAGTATAATTTTGATCTTGGGTTCGTTCAACTACATGCACGGCCGGGTCATGTGTGGCCGGTTGAGTTAGTTGACTAGTTGTGTGCATGTGCGTGTGCATGCACAGTTGGTTAGTGAGTGCGTGGGTTAGTGGCACAAAACTAGGCTAGGTTTGTTGCCCCGGTTGTGTGCGTGCGTGAGGCTATTTCAAGAGCTTGTCTTGTGTGTAGAGCAGTCTAGACGAGAGGCAAGATGTAGGCTTCCGTGTGTAGGCTCCATGGCACCTCGCGTGTGTAGCCAGAGGTGCTAGTGTGTGTGCAGTTTGTGTGTGCGAGCTGTAGAGTGTCAAACCCAGTGAATAAAGGTTGTCAAGATACAGGCCGGTTCACGGCCGTGGTGTTCGTCGCCATTGCTCTGAGTTCATGCTCGAGTTGAGTTATCTTGTGCGTATGGTTTTCGGGTTTGCGCCAACACTTATGACGTTCCCCGGGTCACCGTGTCCGTGCCCGATCGTCGGGTCGCCGTGCTCGCCTCCCTTCAACACTTCAAGCCGGCCCGGTTTCGTTGGTCGGCTCTGCCCCTGCCTCTACCATGGCCACGCCGCTCCTCTGTTGAGGCCTTGATTTTTCAAAGTTGTCGTCATCTCTGCTACGAGCCGCCGTTGCGATCTCCGTCTCTGGGGTGGTCTAGTGCCTCCGAGCCGATTGAAAGAAAAGTCAAGGTGGTCTAGTGGGTAAATAAAAAATAAAAAAAATCAAATTATGGTGTTGTCTACAAAAAGAGGAATGGTGTGGCTACCTGAAATCGGTCAATCAAGTTGACTGACTCGCTACTAGCTAGCTTTGGAAGATGGGTTAACCACAGCCTCCTGAGCTGCCCGTGGACGGTGCCTCTCTGACCTACGTAATAAAAAAAAGGGAAGGCAACCGTCCGGGTTCATCTGACAAACATACCAGGTGCTATTAGCACATCTTAAATTGTTTGAGAACAATTACTTCGGTTTGTGGTATTTGTTCGCAGGACTATTATTCATTACGAAGGTGCTGTAAAAGGGCATGTGCCGACATTATTTTTGCACTAGCACTCGTCTATGCCCTACTGCTCGACGGGTACATGTGCAAATCGCCGCCCCGCTACATCAACATGATGCGGTTGACTCGCCAGTCTACGCGGTTTACCGCGCCTGTGATTGAGTCGCTTGTCTGTACCGGCTTACAACGCCATGACCGACTCATCCGTCTGCTCCCGCGGCCGGCTCAACTGCGATTGATTTCAGCTTCACCGTGGTAATCATCAACTCCGCGGTGGATAACTACTGGCATGACGTATCAGGTGAAATCCATCTAGCATATTTTTTATATTATATATTGCTTTCTTTAAAGGAGCAATTACTCCGGTTTGCAAGTTTTCCCATGCAGGATTCAAACCGGTCTATATCACGGTTAATTATGAAGAATGTCAAGCCAACTCCTCAAATTGCCTTGAGACTCGGGGGTTATGATGCCATGACTCAGTAAATATTGCCAGTTTAAAGTCCGTCAGAAAATTGTCAGTTCAAAATAAAGATTCCGGTTTAAAATTCATATCAAGAGACATCTCTCTCCGCAAAGCTTTGAAGCTCTCAAATCAGGTTCAAACATCCGTCTCAAGGTAAATTAGTCTCTTACATAGATTTTAAGCTCTCAAATCCGGTTCAAACATCCGGCTCAAGGACAATCTGTCTCCCACAAAGTTTTAAAGCTTTCAAATCCGGTTTAAAGTTCCGGTTCAAAAACATTAATCTCTCACAAGATTCGAGTTCTCAGAAGATTAAAAGTTGCCAAAGAGAACTTGCTGCCATGATGCGCGGTTCAAACATGGGTATCCTGCCTTACGGCTTACTATATATGGTCACTTGGGGGCTCTTTGCATCCGGTTCAAGAAGAAGTTATCTCTTTCAAAAAATTAAAGATTGCCAAAGAGAACTTGCTGCCATGATGCGCGGTTCGAACATAGGCATCCTGCCTTATTGGTTTATCATATTATTGATCACATGGGGGCTTATGTTTATAAAGCGGAGTTCTGATTACATATTGATCCGGCTATCAAGCCAATATTATCATAAGTGGCCAAAGAGAGTTTGTTGCACAGTACAACCCAAACATAGGCACCCGATGAGCACAGCTCAGAAATATATCACTTGGGGGCTTGGTCGTATTCGAACCATAGCTACACCTCTTGATCGGCGTAAGGTCACCAGGGAAGTTACTTGGGGGCTCTTTGCTTCGCATCGAACTAAGAGTTTGTACCCTTGTAATAGGCTATCAAGCCCGGCTTGGAAGCCTGGTGTACGCACCTAAAACCCCGGATTAACCTGCCTTCTTTAAGTAAGTCACTCCGCCCAGGTAAACCTGGTACGACCCGCGAACGTTTGACAGTCAATCTCATAGACCCTGAACTTGTCAAAGTTAAAACGTGATTGGTTAAAGATTGAGGTCCATCTTAAAAGGCTTTGTGAAATGGTTAATTCAGTGGCCTGGCAGCCCATGAAAAGCCTCGATTTGGAGTCTGGCAGCTTGTAAAAAGCCTCGACTGCAAGTTTTCATATGCTTTCATTTGCCAAGTTTTTTTCTCCTTTGATGAGATTTATAACATCTTCTGATAAACCAGCATCCTTGACCCGGCTTTGCTTTCAACTAACAAGTTGTCAGTGCATGATCAATTCTAATTCGGCGTTCTTTAACCTGGTCTGGTTTTGACTAACAAGTCACCAGTATAAAATAAACCGGTGTTTATCACAACCCGGAACGGTTTTATCATAAACCGGCACAATATGGGAGGAGTTATCAGTACTCAAGATTTGGGTTATCACCCTTATTACAAAAAGTTGGTAAACCAACAATGTGATTCAATGTCACAGGTATGATATATTTCATATTTGATTATTCTTAAGTGCAGCCTTGGTTATAAACCCGGGTTATATGTTGGGCATTATGACCCGTCCGGCGGTAAACCGCCAGGACACTTTAAACTTGTTGCATGGAGAAACGGGTTGAATAAAGTATAATTATAAATCACCGGCGTTTGTTAACCCGGCCTGGCTTTGGACTATAAGTTGCCAGTATGATGATAAATTCTCCGATGTTTATTAAACCGGCCTGGCTTGGGACTATAAGTCGCCAGTATATATTTGGATTGCGCCATTGGAATCATGCGCTCATGAATCATTGGATTATATTATTCAATTCTTCAAATAGCCAACATGGCTGGATTTTATTATGGTTATCAGTAACCAGTATTATGATTAAGGTTTTCAAAGTCGCTTTAGCGCAATGGCTATTATATTATCAATGGATATGATTTATTCTACAGTTGAAGGAATAGTCCCGAGTCGCTGCAGGCTTGCGACCTGACACTTGGGGGCTACATTATTCAAGTCGAGATTATATCTGCAAGTCTCATGTCGCTGCAAGCATGCACCATGACACTTGGAGGCTAATGCAAAGTCATTTTTGCTCAATTTATTGAAGACCCGACTCATCACATTCTAAATGAGCCGGCCCTTGGGGGCTACCAATTGCTCCTGTCAAAAATTCCAGGTACACAAGCCTCAGTCCATTATATTGAAGGATCCACTGCTCAGTTGATACAGCACAAGGCTCTTAACCTTGTGGACGTGGGTTCAAGCCCCATGATGGGGGTTACATCATATGATATTATTGTCAATGAAATATATATAAAGTCTCAGCTCAGTATTATCTTACTAAGCCGGCCCTTGGAGGTTACACATTGCTGCTCAAGTTTGCATGATCATATTTACAAAGTCGCTGCTCATTATTGCATAATAACCCGGCCCTTGGGGGCTACATTGGTTGAAGTTTTTATGAGTATAAGGAAATTACAAGTCCCAGGTTGCTGCAAGCATAACACTTGGGGGCTACATATGTGGAATATACAGTTGTGACTAGTGACTGAGATGAACAATCTGGATTTCTTCAAGGTTGCAATATTTATATTGAAACAAGTCTTAAGCTATCATTATGTTCTCATCTTAAGACTTGGGGGCTACGGGTAATATGCATATAAAGGAGGAACATCTTCAAATTCTCAGTTTTGGGCAAATCAGGAAGATTAATTGGGTGACCCGGTATTGGCAACAATCATAACCCGACGTCTATAAGCGGTCATGACCCGGGATCATCAATTTTTATAAATCGGCAATTTTGGCAATGATAAACCGGCAAGTTCTACATTATCAAACCGGCTGATATCAGTTGAATATTTGAGGACTAATATTTTTGTCAAATCAGATTAAAGGCCGATTCAAATGGATTCTTTATTTACAAAATATCTTCTGCAAGCAAATTGATTATGAAGCTGGTCTATTGACTCGGATTTTTCAGAAGGAAGAAATGACAAGGACTTTAAGGATGATCAAGTGCCGGTTTATAAGAATAATCAAACCGGAGCACAACCCGCCAAATTTGTTCTTGTGTTTATGTTGCAGATCAGTTTAACATGGATAAATCCAAATTAAACTAGGGGCTAATGTCGGGGATATACCCCGCGGTATAAATCACCGGATGTATGACCCGGCTAGAGCTTGGCGATTCACTGGCGACCCGCTTGGACCTGGCGATTTATGATTGATTGGTAATCCGGCAGGCGGGTCAGAGGAGTGACAAGACCCGGTGGCCCAACAGGCGGTTTATGGAAGGCGGTTTATGGTGGGACGGTTTAAGAGGAAAGGCGTGAAGAATATTATCTTACAAGGTGTTGAAGACTCGGACTTGTATCCGGTTTTTATTAGAAGGTAGACTAGTCCTAATCCTAATAGGACTCCACATGTAACCCGCCCCTCTAACTTATATAAGGAGGGGCAGGGCTCCCCAAAGGGGGACAAGCAAGAAGAAACAATCTTAAAGGGTTAGGGTTAACTGGGAGAGCCGGTTTACGGCGACTTCCTCATGATCATAATGAGAGATAGCCTCAAACAGCACATAGGGTTGTTACCGGATGATGTTTCCCGGGGCCCGAAGCTGTCTAAATCCTTGCCCTGTGTTGCGTCTCTCGATTCCGTTCAACCCCTCTCAAGCTACCACATAGATGCGTTGGCCTCGCGACTAAGTCCTGACACTAAGGACATCTGCTGTGATAAAACCACGACAAAACTTGCTCCAAAGCTTTTGGGCTGACTCTCCGGGCTGTTGAGTTATATGACTCAAATCATCCGCGTCCGGAGGTCAGACATAAGTCCCTTGAAAATTTGCCCGAAAAGCGTCTTCGAGCTCGGCCCAGCTTCCAATGGAATTTTCGGGGAGGCCTTTTAGCCAGTGACGAGCTGGCCCTTTGAGTTTGAGTGGTAAGTACTTGATGGCGTGGAGATCATCTCCTCGAGCCATATGGATGTGGAGGATATAGTCCTCGATCCAGACCCCAGGGTCTGTTGTTCCGTCGTATGCCTCTATGTTTACGGGTTTGAATCCCTCTGGAAATTCATGGTCCAGCACCTCATCGGTGAAACATAGGGGGTGTGCGGCACCCCTGTATCTGGGTGTACCGCGTTGTTCAGATGTTTGTTGTGTTATATCATATGCTGGGGCGCGCTTGCGTGGTCCATAGATGGATCTGGTTGCGCCGTCCTTTTGGTGCGAGCCCTCGCGTGGATCGCGTATTGTTTTGTGAGTGGCGTTGTTTGCCGCTCTATGTTGGCCGTGAGGTCGTCTATCCGGCCAGGTGGCTGTTTTGATTTTTTGTTGTGAGGGGTTTGAGGCCTCCTCATCGAATTCAGGTAGCAACTTCCGCTTTGGGTAGCTCTTGGTGGGGCGATTGTCGTCGTACTTCGCTGCTGTGTTGAGTACTTTACTCCATCTGATTTGGAGTGTGTCATGCGCAGCCTTGAGCCTTTGCTTCTGCTTTTTCAGACTCCTCGCGGTGGCAACAAGCCTTTGACAGGCATTCTGCTGCTCCGGGTGCCTGTCCGGCGTTGTGTCGTCCGGATTATTATCTTTGACAAAATTGGTTTGTTCGGTTTGATTCTCCGTATTGTCGTGGTCCGGTAGTGGTTTGCACTGCTCCAACGTTGGGTCTGTATGATCGTTATTTCTGCCGAGGCGGGATTTGGGGTGGCGCTTACACCGCCGCTTTGACTACTTCTCGAGGGAACAAGCCTTCGGTGCGTCCTTCCGTTCCTCGTCGTCGTCTTCTTTTGGTGTGTCCACCATGTATACGTCACATGATGAAGTGGACGTCCAGCACCCTGTGGGCGGTGGTTCATCTTCACCTCCCGCATCATCGTCCATACCGTCGATGTCTTCGGAGTCGAAGTCGAGCATGTCGGTTGAGTCATCGACAATGGCTATTAAGTGGGTGGTGGGTGGGCGTCGAATTTCTTCGTTGTCCGCATCCCAATCATGTTGGCCATAATCCGGCCAGGGCTCTCCTGACAAAGAGAGAGACCCTAGTGAATTCAGAATGTCGCCGAAGGGCGAGTGCAGAAAGATATCCGCGATGGTGAATTCCATGATCGGCGCCCAATCGGATTCGATTGGCAGGGGCACGGGCGGTTTGGAGTCAGAAAAAGAGTCCGGCACCTTGGAATCACGGGCTAGGCAGAGGGTTATGCTGGTGTTTGGCTCGATCGCCGTTGAGACTGTAGCCCCTGAGGCGGTGTCTAGCCACCCGTCCTCGATTGGCGCAGTTGGCTCCGAGCTAAGGGTCGGAGCTGATGCGGGCGTGACCTCTGGGGTACTGTTCGGCGGTAGAGCTAGGTCATACCCATCACGACAGGGCAACGCGCCCGGCTGTGGCTCGAACCCGTCGAAGATCAAGTCTCCGCGGATGTCGGCCGTGTAGTTCAAACTTCCAAATCTGACCTGACGTCCAGGGGTGTAGCTTTCAATCTGCTCCAGATGGCTGAGCGAATTAGCCCGCAGTGCAAAGCCGCCGAATACGAAGATTTGTCCGGGGATAAAAGTCTCACCCTGGACCGCATCGCTATCGATGATAATAGGAGCCATCAAGACTAACAGTGACGACACAGAGGAACTCTCAATGAAAGCACCAATGTCGGTGTTAAAACCGGCGGATCTCGGGTAGGGGGTCCCGAACTGTGCGTCTAGGCCGGATGGTAACAGGAGGCAGGGGACACGATGTTTTACCCAGGTTCGGGCCCTCTTGATGGAAGTAAAACCCTATGTCATGCTTGATTAATATTGATGATATGTGTAGTACAAGAGTAGATCTACCACGAGATCAGAGAGGCTAAACCCTAGAAGCTAGCCTATGGTATGATTGTATGTTATGGTTGTTGTCCTACGGACTAAAACCCTTTAGTTTATATAGACACCGGAGAGGGTTTAGGGTTACACAAGGTCGGTTACAAAGGAGGAGATATCTATATCCGTATTGCCTAGCTTGCCTTCCACGCAAAGTAGAGTCCCATCCGGACACGAGATGAAGTCTTCAATCTTGTATCTTCATAGTCTAACAGTCCGGCCAATGGAGATAGTCCGGCTGTCCGGAGACCCCCTAATCCAGGACTCCCTCACCCGGTGTCTATGAAGCTCGTCGCCCGTGACACTCTCACGTAATAATGAGTTGGGGTTGTACACGCCACGGAGTCTCAGGAGCGCCAGCCTCAGGCCCTGGGGCTCCCTCCCACGCCTAGTGGATAACACTTAGCTCCGCGCTGGTGAGAAGACTTGAAGACCGGAAGGCTAGACTAGGTGCCGGACGCGGCCCTTTGGATCTCTCTTTCTGTGGCTTTGCTTTCTGATTTTGGACTTAAGTTGAAGATGAATTTTTACCGATGCGTGCGAGGGGTGCCTTTTCTCGTTTGAGACGTTTCTCGCCTTCTGGATCTTGTTTGGTTTGGGACTCATGTCCATCGCCTTTCCCTCGCAAAGCTCCTCGCGAGCCGGACCGCACAAAGCACGCCTAGCACTACGCCTCGTGCTCACCCCTTGTGGGCCGCCCCTCAAATGGGGCGGTAAGCTCCGCAGGATTCTCAGGAGCTCGTTGCCTCACAACCCAGCCCTAAGTTGGCGCTGACTAAGGTAAACCACGTCGGGAAACTCACCCCCAACTTCATGAGCTCACGAGGACACATACCCACATCGCATAGGAAAGTAAAAACTGTGATTTACTTACACGGGGGGCTCCCCCTCTCAAAATGCTCTTACAAGTTTTCCAAGGGCCACGCTCGAGTTTTGCGTGTAGAATAAAACAACAGGAGATTATGGGATCAGCCAGAGATATCGCTCGCTGCATCGTCCATGGACGCGTCACTCGCATCATCATCATCTTCGTCGGAATCGTCGCTGCCGTCGGCGACACCCCCATCGCCGTCGTTGACCACGTCACCTTTGTCTGCGACTACCACCACTAGGACGAAGGGGTCGGGGGCTTCCAAGAGCCGCATGCGATCACCTGCATCTTGGGCGGTGCTCAGGCCCCAGCCTCTCAGCGCATCTTCAAACAGTTCGCTCGCGAGGTGAACGCGACGCTCCCCAAGCTCGAGGCCACGCACCCGCTCAAGTGGTCCCAATGCGCCATCACCTTCGACTCGGCTGACCAGCTCAAGTGCGCAGCCATCGCTGGCACCCTGCCTATGCTATGCTCCCCAGTCATCAGCAATGTGCAAGTCACCAAGACTCTCATCGACGGTGGCGCAGGGCTCAACGTCCTGTCCGTCGACACGTTCGACAACCTCCAAGTGCCCTATGAGCAGCTCCAGCCAACCAAGCCTTTCTCAGGAGTGACCGACGGTTCCACCACACTGATAGGGCAAGTTCGCCTGCTTGTCACCTTCGAGGAGCGCAAGAACTACCGCACTGAGCTCATCGACTTCGACGTCGTGCACATCCGCCTGCCATACAATGCCATCCTCGGGTATCCAGCCCTGGCCAAGTTCATGGCAGTCACTCACCATGGCTACAACGTCCTCAAGGTGCTAGGAAGCGGGGGAATCATCACGATCCCATGTGAAGAAAGGCATGCGGTGTGCTCCCTTGAGTGCGCCTTCCAAGCCGCAGCAATCGACAACCCTGATAGTAGAAGTGAAGGCCCTCAGGAGACCATCCCCAAGAAGAAGCTGCCGCGCCGCACATGACCCCAAGAAGATGGCGTCGCGTCAGGAGCCTCGTCAGGATCAGCGCCCGCTCCAAGGGCGCCTCCCTCCACAGCATAGGAAAGCGCGCTCGGCGCCCTCCTGGGGCAGGGCTCGTGGGCTCTCTTCTGGAGGGCCTCAGACCTTGTAAACCTCACGAGGGAGGCGCTTGGGCACCACTTGGAAGCGTGCCTCACGGCATGCTTTCCTTAGGAGAGCACAGGGCAAGGAGTGCCCACCACCCAGGAGTTCATCACCAAGACCACCCAAGAGCTACAAGACGCGAGAGCCATGCGCGGTGACAGCCGCTCACTGAGCGCGGCTCACCATCCAGGCGAGGGTGCTGAACTGCGCGTCTGCATCGACATCCCAGAGCTCAATAGAGCCGCATCTCAGGAATGCTTCTGGCCATCACGTGCAGGCCGCTGTGAGGGTCCACCACACAGCTACGTTCGCATGCCATTCGGCTTGCCGAGCGTGGCGTCGGCCTATCAGCACAACGTGCGGCAAGTCCTGACAGCTCAGGAGGCCAGGTTCCATGCCGTTCCGGAGGAGATGAGGACGGTTTTCAGGGAGCCTCCCGAGCCCCCAGAGCCTCCCGAGGCTCAGGGTCCCGGTGGATCATGAGGAGCCATTCCATCAACGCGTGGCTTCAGCTACACCAACAATACTTCGTCTACAAAACCAGGTGACATCTTCCAAGTGCATTTAAGCTGGGAGCGCCCCTCGGGCTGCATTATTCCCAGGCCACATGGGTCCGTCCCTGTGGCATGTATCCCTTTTGCTTATGTCTTTAGCTTACCTTGTTGGGGACGCCCCTAGCGCTGCATCATCCCCACGCCGCTCGGGCCAGACCCAGTGGCACGTATCTTCCTGCATTTATCCAAGTCAATCTGCTCTTCATGCTTAACATGCCAACTGCTATCACCTGCTCGATCATCGCCTCCCTCGAGGCCTCTACACAGGCACGGCGCTGGTGCATGGGTCCGCCCCTGCCACGACCGACAAATCTGGGTGGTCGAGCTCTGGCTCGCGGCACGCGCCATGCACGTCACCTCACCAGGCCCTTAGTGCCTTCACTTCATCCGGACCAACCAGCGGCAGGCAGGCGGCAGTAACGGCAAACCATGTTTCTTCTTGTGCCTGTCCACAGGGACCCCGCGGGAAGGATAGCAGGCAGCACCGCGAGTCTCCTTTTCTCTCATTCGATTCTCTTGCACGTTAAAAGGGGGGCTCCTGAGCATCGCGACTCA
The DNA here is from genome assembly GCF_003073215.2 of Triticum urartu. NCBI lineage: Eukaryota > Viridiplantae > Streptophyta > Magnoliopsida > Poales > Poaceae > Triticum > Triticum urartu. Next base: position 638,710,502 of record NC_053024.1, read on the forward strand.
GGAGCTCTTACTGGCTCTCCAGCCCTCACCCCCTGGCCTTGACCACGGCATCGCGACCTGGCATACCAGTGGTGGCTGAGCTCGCTCGAGGGCCGGGACCTGAGGACGTAGAGCATTAAGAAGAGCTCGGGAGAAGGAAAACTCGTACGGACCGGCCTAGCTATGTCACGTAAGTTGGCGCGCAGCCCTAGCGCAACATCAGGGATCACCGTGAAGTCAGCAAGATAAGTCTCGCCCTCGGATCGGTTAAATATTTGGGCCTAGTAGTCGCTCGCACCATGCTGCAACCCCGTTGCAGCCAAGTCATCTTCCTTTCTCTCCTCACCATGGCTGCTTGGGCGCTAAGGGGGACCTCCTGAGCATCGCGCCTCAGGGGCTCTTACTGGACCTCGGGCCGCGCACCTCCTGGCCTTGACCACAGCATCGTGACCTGGCATACCAGCGACGGTTGTAGTCGCCTTGGGACCGGGACCCGTCAGCGTAGAGCAACAAGCTATCACGAGGAAAGAAAGGGGGGACCGAGTCTTAACGGGACATGCGTTCATCAAATCTTCATAACAAGGAAGATAGGTACAAAGGCATTGTAGATCCTTACATGCCCCCACGGGGTGATTCATGATTCTTCGCAGGGAACAAAAGCTGGTGCTAAGGGGGGGGGGTCCTATCTACACCCTCCCATGGCGGACGCCATCATCAACAGTGGGCCACGGGAGGCCAGCGCCAACCCCATCCAGATCAGCAGCGGCGGCGGCCGGAGGCCGCAGCCCTGCTCCGAGCGCAGCGAGAGCTCGGGGGCACTTAGCTGTCGTCGCTCGTCTCCAGAGTCTCGAGGAGCTCAGGAGAACTGCTGGACTCCCAAGGGCTGCTGCTGCTGGAGTGGTTGCGAGCGGAATGCGCATCAGCCTCGCGCTCCTCTCTGGAGCAGCACTCCAGGCGGCGGCCTTCAGCGTCGAAAACCTTGAATAAGAGCGTGGAGGCACCGTCGTACTCGAAGTGGATCGTGACGGCGCCCCTCGCACGACAGACTCGAGCGATCTCCCACCAGCCGCAGGTCATGAAGATCTTGCCGGTGGAGACCGCTTCGATCTCCACTCTGGTCGCCAGAGCGCTGCAGTCGGCATGCTGCAGCCAGAGCTCGAGAGGCCCCCTCGGCGGCATCACGTCGGAGAAGAACCGCAAGAAGCGGATCTAAGAGCTCGGAGGCATCGGCGCCCACAGCACCAACTCACGCGAGGAGTCCGCGGCGTGGACGGCACGCGTCGCCGTGGCGCGGCGACCCCGGATGCGGCGCTAGCGGCGCTGCTCGTCGCTTCGTCCTCCCAAGCCCTCGGCTTGGGCGTACAGGGGTAGCAGGTACCCCGGTGGAGGCTGCTCGCACCGAGGCCTCATCACCACTTGCATCACCGCTTCGTCACGGCGATGGATCGACCTCTTCTTCGGCGGGAGTGGCCCCAGGACATCCCAGGGGCTTTCCCTTTCTCTTCGGTGGAGAACCTTCTAATAGGCGCCATTGGAGCAAGCAGTAGACAAGGAGTAAGAAGCAAGCAAGTGAGGAAGAGATGGGCGACGGGGGCTCCGCCCCCTCCCCATTTATAGCAAGAGAAGGCCAACCAGCGTCTCCCACGATCGTAGGTAATGATGGTTTCCCTTGCATGTCGCAGGGACTTGTCAAGTCGTGCAGTTGCCAAGGCAGCGTGGGGAAGCGGAGACGCCCACATCCAATCAACCGCCACGCGTCAACCGAGACCGCAGGCTTTTGGGGGCCCGCGGTGCTTCGAACTTGACCCTTGGCTTCACCGCGAAGCCAAGCCCGTGCGCACCTTGGGCCCGGGGGCTACTGTCGACGTTCTGGGAACGGGGGTCCCCAGACTTGCCTGCGGCCCATGGAGTAGCTGAGCCAGCAGGCCGTACGGCCCATCTTCATCAACAAGCATCCAAGACCCTCACGAGGGGCCAAGCCTCGCGAGGCGGGCGACGCAAGACCTCCTCTGGAGCGGCCTGGTCAAGCAGGCTCGCGAGGAGCGGAGATATCAAGGTGGGGCGAACCTCACGAGGCTCTAGTGATGTGAGCCATGACGATCGACACCAGGCGGGCGCCAGCGCGTGCAGCGTCCTTATTTCCTCTTTGGTGCAAAGGAGGCAAGCACAGCCGGGGAGTACCAAGGCATCAGGCAAAGGTTGCCATTTCGGTGCAACAAGACCAAGACCAGGAGGACTGCAAGACGGAGGTCATCGTGGATCCCAAGACGGTGTCACCGCCAGAGTTTTGTGCAGGCGAACACTACTTTTGTTAGGATGGCTCATACTAGTTGTCCCCCTTCAAATTTGCCCGCCATTGTTGGCTCCCTTCCCGCTCGATATTTGGGAAGAGGACCAGGGCCTCTATAAATAGGATTAGCCACCATAGTAGAAAGAGGGGATCGAATCCGAAGAGAGAGAGAGATAGAGAGAGAGAATCAGGCCCATAGATACACACAAGTTCATACGCACAAGAACACCTCAACCTCAGGAGGCTGTTCTTCCCTTGTACTGTTCATCATCAGCCCAAGAGGCAATCGACCACCACCACACTGGAGCGGCTGGATCAATATTTCGTCGACTCCCCTAGAGTTTGGGAATATTGGGGTATTTATAGAGCACAGAGGCGGTTCGGGGGCACCCAAGGTGGGCACAACCCACCAGGGCACACCTGGGCCTCCTGGCGCGCCCTGGTGGGTTGTGCTCTCCTCGGAGCACCCCCCCAGGCATAGCCAAGGCCCATTATGTAACTTCTGGTCCAAAAAAATCTCCATAAAGTTTCATTGCGTTTGGACTCCATTTGGTATTGATTTTCTGCAATGTAAAAAACATGGGAAAAACAGCAACTGGCACTTGGCACTATGTCAATAGGTTAGTACTAAAAATGCTATAAAATGATTATAAAACATCCAAGATTGATAATATAATAGCATGGAACAATCAAAAATTATAGATACGTTGGAGACGTATCAGACCTCAATGGTGGTAATTTCCCTCGCTAGATGCCATACTTTCCTAGGTTGTGAAACCAAGGCTATGATCACCAAAGCAATGCAAATCAAGGAAAATGGAGGTCAAAGCTCTGATACCACTTGTAGGATCGAATGTATGTCTAGAGGGGGGATTAGACTACTTGACCAAATAAAAATCTGGCCTTTTCCCAATTTAAGTCTTGGCAGATTTTAGCAAGTTATTGATACGTCTCCAACGTATCTATAATTTTTTGATTGTTCCATGCTGTTATATTATCAATCTTGGATGTTTCATAATCATTTTATATCATTTTTTGTACAAACCTATTGACATAGTGCCAACTGTCAGTTCCTATTTTTTCCGTGTTTTTACATCGCAGAAAATCAATATCAAACGGAGTCCAAATGCCATGAAACTTTACGGAGATTTTTTATGGACCAGAAGGAACATGTTGGGCCCTGGTTGCACCTGGGGGGAGTCCCGAGGAGGGGACAACCCACTAGGGCGTGCCAGGATGCCCAGGTGCGCCCTGGTGGGTTGTGCCCACCTCGGGTGCCCCCCGGACCGCCTCTTTGCTCTATAAATACCCAAATACTCCCGAAAACCAAGGGGAGTCGACGAAATATTCATCCAGCCGCCGTAGAATCCAGAACCACCAGATCCAATCTAGACACCATCTCGGATGCGGTTCACCACCTCCATTGGTGCCTCTCCCATGATGTGTGAGTAGTTCTTTGTAGACGTTCGGGTCCGTAGTTAGTAGCTAGATGGCTTCATCTATCTCTCTTGATTCTCAATACAATGGTCTCTTGGATATCCATATGATGTAACTCTTTTTGCGGTGTGTTTGTTGGGATCTGATGAACTTTGAGTTTATGATCAGTCATATCTTTCCATATCCATGAAACTTATTTGAGTTTCTTTGATCTCTTATATGCATGATCTCTTATAGCCTCGTATTTCTTCTCTGATATTTGGGTTTTGTTTGGCCAACTTGATCTATTTATCTTGCAATGGGAAGAGGTGCCCGGTAGTGGGTTCAATCTTACGGTGCTTGAACCTAGTGACGGAAAGGGAACCGACACATATGTATCGTTGCTACTAAGGATAAAAAGACGGGATCTATATCTACGCAATAGATAAACGGAAGTTTTCTACATCATGTCATCGTTCTTACTGCATTACTCTATTTTTCCATGAACTTAATACACTAGATGCATGCTGGATAGCGGTCGATGTGTGGAGTAATAGTAGTATATGCAGACAAGAGTCGGTCTACTAATATTGGACGTGATGCTTATGTAATGATCATTGCCTGGATATCATCATAATTATTTGAGGTTCTGTTCGCTGTCATGATAAGGTGAGAGACTGGTCGCTGTTCAGCGAGGTTTTTTCGAGTCCCTAAAGACTTATGCCGCTTAGGGCGAGGGGCCGGCCCTGTCCGGCTTACAGGCGTGTATCGCGCCCCGAATTCGGCCTTCCGAATACCAGGGGCTTCACCGAAATTTAAAATTATAGATTTATATGGCTAAGTGAGAGTGATAAAGCATTATTAGTCCGGTTGCCTTGTTCGTTGTGCTGAGCACCTCCCTCGAAGGACCCAAACATGGGAACAAGAGTGCTCAGGTTTATCCTGAACACCCCAGCACTCGTGGCATGGGGGCAGAAGCCAAGGACTAGCCATCTCTCAGATTGGATAAACAACCAAACTGAAGGTAATATTTTAAATTCCAACAAGTGTTGCATAGCGCATATGAAACAAGTTTTCATACATACAGGATAACATGAGCAAGTCTCATCCAAATATTACATCTTTCGAACACTCATCCGCGATGCGACGGGTGCCCGGCAGAACACCCTCGTAGTACATCTTGGGGTGGCGGTGCTCCTTGCCCTCTGGCGGCCCCTCCTTGATCAGCTTCACGGCGTCTAGCTTGACCCACTACAATTTCACACGGGCGAAAGCCCGGCGTGCACCTTCAATGCAGACAGATCGCTTGACGACCTCCAGCCATGGGCAGGCATCCACAAGCCGCCTCAGCAGGCCGAAGAAGCTGTTCGGAAGGGCGTCGCCAGGCCACAGCCGGACTATAAAGCTCTTCATGGCCTGATCGGCCGCCTTATGTAGCTCGACCATCTGCTTCAGCTGGTCGCTCATTGGCACCGGATGTTCGGCCTCAGCATACTGAGACCAGAACAGCTTCTCCATCGAGCTTCCGTCCTCGGCCTGGTAAAATTGTGCGGCATCGGACACACTGTGGGGAAAATCTGCGAATGCTCCTGAAGAGCTCCGGATCCGGGTAAGTAATCGGCAATTTACTTTTACATGCTTGCTTTGCATATAGAAAGCCTTGCCCGCCGCTATCTTCTTCATCGCGTCAATCTCTTGGAGGGCCTTTTGGGCTTCGGCCTTGGCACTTTTTACACTCTCGAGGGCCGTGGCAAGCTCAGACTCCCGCGTCTTGGAGTCAAGCTCCAACGCCTCATGCTTCGCCACAAGAGCCTGGAGCTCTTGCTGCACCTCGCCCACCCGAGCCTCGTGCTTCTCTCGCTCGGTGCGCTCCTTGGCCGCTGTATCTTCGGCCTTGGTTAGCGCTTGCTTCAGGGTCGCCACCTCGGTCGTGGCCCCTGGCAAACATACGATGATCCTGTCATTTTGCAATCGCGTCCTCTTTTATATATATACATAAGACAGGGTATTACTTACCCTTGTTCTCCTCGAGCTGCCTCTTGGCAAGGCCGAGCTCTTTCCTGGACCCCTCGAGGTCCTGCTTCAATACGGCGACCTCCGCAGTTAGTGCGGCGGGCGCCAGCAGCAAAGCCTGCATATGCATATTGACATACTTATATTAGACTCCTGCGATATTATTTGATCCTCTGTTCGGCTTTTCTTTGTGAACACCGAACAAAGCATCAGGGGCTACTGTCTATGCGGTAATATTTCTACTACATTTTAACACTTACCTCGAAGCCTGTTAGAAGGCTGGCACAGGCTTCAGTCAATCCGCTCTTGGCGGACTGAGCCTTCTGGATCACCGCACTCATGATAGTGCGGTGCTCCTCATCGATGGAAGTGCTGCGAAGCGCTTCCAGCAGATTGTCCGGCGCCTTTGGATGGACAGAGGTCACCGGCACAGGCGTCTTGCCCCTCTTAGAAGGAGGCCGCCTGCCCGAGCCTGGAACCGCTAGAGGTTCCGGCGCGGTGTTCGGCTGAGGGCCGAACTCGGAGCTCTCAGGGGCCTCGTCCCCTCGGCTCCCGCAGTCCGGAAGGTCGCCTTGAGGCGCCCCCGGGACTGTCTCCCCTCGATCCGGTGCCTCTTGAGACAACACCCTCGGCGTCGTCGGCAGGATGAGGGGAGGTGGCGGTCGGGACTGGATCGCTATCCATGTCCGACAAGCCCATGGAGCCATCCGATGATACATCAATCCTGGCTCATGGCGGCCTGCATAATTGCGTTCGGCATTAGGGAAATCAGTGCGACAGAGGAATCCTAGGAGTTACTCTAGTATCTGAACACTTACGATCTCCCCGGGGGCTTGACCCTGGGCAACCACTCGTCTTCGCCTTCGTCGGCGGCGGTGGAACTGTCTGGAAGGAGAGTCCTTCCCTTCTTGGACCCTCCGGTCTCCCCAGTTGGGGTGGCCTTCCTTTTCTTGTCTCCCCCAGTCGGTTGGGGAGCGTCTTCTTCTTCCTCTTCCTCATCTTCAGGGGAAGAGTGCGCCGCAGAGTCATCGAACGGTGAGTCCGACGACGCCTGGCGTCGGGAACTCTTTCGGGTTCCCTTGGCCTTCTTGGTCTTCTCCGGCACCGTATAAGGGGCCGGAGTCAACATCTTCGCCAGAAGAGCGTCTGCAGGGCCTTCGGGCAGAGGAGCCGGACAGTCAATCTGTCCGGCCATCTATGTTGCTTATGGACTATGTTGACAAGCTTGAGCTTCTTGTCCACCATGTTTTAAGACATGTTTGGAGTCCGGTCAGCTCTTTCGAACTACCCCAGGATAGGCCCTTCTCTTTCCAGGAGGTGACCCGCGTGGGGATGCTAGATCGGAACTCGGGGGCCTCTGCCCGTGCAGGGTCGCGCTGCTCGGTGATATAGAACCACCCCAATTGCCACCCCTTTATGGTTTCCACAAAGGATCCCTCGAGCCATGTTACGTTGGGCATCTTGCCCACCATGGCGCCTCCGCACTCCGCCTGGCAGCCGCCCACCACCTTCGGCTTGACATTGAAGGTCTTTAGCCATAAGCCGAAGTGGGGCTTGATGCGGAGGAAGGCCTCGCACACGACGATAAACGCCAAGATGTTGAGGATGAAGTTCGGGGCCAGATCGTGGAAATCCAGGCCGTAATAAAACATGAGCCCCCGGACAAAGGGATGGAGAGGGAATCCCAGTCCGCGGAGGAAATGGGTGACGAATACTACCCTCTCATGGGGCCTGGGGGTGGGGATGAGCTGCCCCACATCTGGGAGCCGGTGCGCGATGTCGTCGGGCAGGTATCCGGCTCTTCTCAGTTTCTTGATGTCTCCCTCCGTGACGGAGGAGACCATCCACCTGCCTCCCGCTCCGGACATGATTGGAGAAGGTCGAGGTGGGAAGTGCGGACTTGGGCGCTAGAGCTCGAGTGTGTGAAAACGGATGGGTAGGGGAGGAAGAAGGCGTGGATAGAAAGGTGAATCCTTATCCCTTTATATGGGCGGACGAAACTAAGCGTCCCCACTTGCCTGGTAAAACTCACTTATCCCCCAAGCGCCGCAATTGATGGCACGGTTGGGTGACCCACGCCCGTATTGATGAGAATCCCGTAATAAGGGGATGCGATCTCTGCTTTGACAAGACGTGTCGAAAAACTGCCTCGCGTTATGTGCGAGGCTGGTTAAAAGAAACGGTTCGAATAATCACCGGGCCATGATGTAACATCATGCTGCCAAAACAAGCCAGCAAATTAGATCTGCGAAAATATTATTCTCTCTACGGTGGAATGTGGAACTTATTTTGCAGGGTCGGACACTATCCTCGTATTCAAATTCTTCCGTGATGTATTCGGAGAAGGAACCCGCCTTGCAATGCCGAAGACAATACTGCGCGCCGGACTCATCGTCATTGAAGCCTGGTTCAGGGCTACTGAGGGAGTCCTGGAGTAGGGGGTCTCCGGATAGCCGAACTATCTCCATTGGCCGGACTGTTAGACTTTGAAGATACAAGATTGAAGACTTCGTCTCGTGTCCGGATGGGACTCTACTTGGCGTGGAAGGCAAGCTAGGCAATACGGATATGGATATCTCCTACTTTGTAATAGACCTTGTGTAACCCTAACCCTCTCCGGTGTCTATATAAACCGAAGGGTTTTACTCCGTAGGACAACAATCACAACATACAATCATACCATAGGCTAGCTCCTAGGGTTTAGCCTCTCCGATCTCGTGGTAGATCTACTCTTGTACTACCCATATCATCAATATTAATCAAGAAGGACGTAGGGTTTTACCTCCATCAAGAGGGCCCGAACCTGGGTAAAACATCGTGTCCCCTGCCTCCTGTTACCATCCGGCCTAGACGCACAGTTCGGGACCCCCTACCCGAGATCTGCCGGTTTTGACACTGACAATGGCCATTTCGAGATATATTGCCATGCAACTTCCACCATTTCTATTTGATGACTTGAGCATTCAATGTCATATTGCTTTGCATGATCATATAGCTGACATAGTGATTGTGGCTCAGCCACCGTTCATCATTTTTCATACATGTTATGCTAGATCATTGCACATACTGGTACATGCCAGAGGCATTCATATAGAGTCATACTTTGTCATAGGTATCGAGTTGTAATTTTTATTTCTCTTGAGTTATAAGTAAATATAAGTGTGATGATCATCATTATTCATTTTTAGAGCAGTCCCCTAGTGAGGAAAGGATGATGGAGACTATGATTCCCCCACAAGTCGGGATGAGACTCTGGACAATGAGAGAGAAAAAAGAAAAGAAAGAAAGAAAAAGAAATAAAGAAATAATAATAATAAACAAAGAGAGAAGGGGCATTGCTCGTATCCTTTACCACACTTGTGCTTCAAAGTAGCACCATGTTTTTCATATGGAGAGTCTCCTATGTTGTCACTTTCATATACTAGTGGGAATTTTTCATTATAGGATTAGATGCACACCCACTTAGTTTTCATATTGAGCTTTCATACACTTATAGCTCTTAGTGCATTCGCTGCATGGCAATCCCTACTCCTCACATTGATATCGATTGATGGGCATCTACATAGCCCGTTGGTTAGCTGCATCGATGTGAGACTTTCTTACCTTTTTGTCTTCTCTATATTTACCCATATCATCATACTCTATTCCACCCGTAGTGCTATATCCATGGCTTGCGCTCATGTATTGCGTAAGAGTTGAAAAAGCTGAAGCGCGTTAAAAAGTACGAACCAATTGCTCGGCTTGTCATTGGGGTTGTAATGATAAATACTTTGTGTTAAGAAGACAGAGCATGACAAGACTATATGATTTTGTAGGGATAACTTATTTTATCATTGATATTTTGAAATACATGGTTGCTTGTTGATATGCTTGAGTATCTAAATCATCATGTCAAAACTAGACTATTGCTTTGAATCACATAAAAAGTCCAATTGTCCATGCTATAGAGAACAGAATATGATATGATATGATAGGCAGCACTCCACATCAAAAATTCTGTTTTTATCACTTACCTACTCGAGGGCGTGCAGGAGTTAAGCTTGGGGATGCTGATACGTCTCCAATGTATCTATAATTTTTGATTGTTCCATGTTGTTATATTATCAATCTTGGCTGTTTTATAATCATTTTATATCATTTTTTGGTACTAACCTATTGACATAGTGCCAAGTGCCAGTTCCTGTTTTCCGTGTTTTTTACATCGCAGAAAATCAATATCAAACGGAGTCCAAATGCCACGAAACTTTATGGAGATTTTTTATGGACCAGAAGGAACATGTTGGGCCCTGGTTGCACCTACAGGGAGTCTCGAGGAGGGGACAACCCACCAGGGCGCGCCAGGAGGCCCAGGCGCACCCTGGTGGGTTGTGCCCAGCTCGGGTGCCCCCTGGACCGCCTCTTTGCTATATAAATACCCTAATATTCCCAAAACCCTAGGGGAGTCGACGAAATATTCATCCAGCCGCCGCAGAGTCCAGAACCACCAGATCCAATCTAGACACCATCTCGGATGGGGTTCACCACCTCCATTGGTGCCTCTCTGATGATGCGTGAGTAGTTCTTTATAGACCTTCTGTAGCGACCAGACCTCAAACGGTCCAATCTCTGTGCTCCGGTGTCATCCCTGGATCAGTAATGCTGACACCACACAGTACTTGAAGGATTTATAACAGAGTAGCAATCACACACTTATTACATCGAGTGTCTCAAAAGAGAACTTATTACAATAAATATGGCTTAAGGCCATCTAATAATGATAACAGCGGAAGGCTTGGAAGATAAGTGAGTCCATCAACTCCAATGGCATCACTGAGTATAGAACCACGACCTAAAAACACCTTACTCGTCATCTGAAAAGTCTGCAACATGAACGTTGCAGCCCAAAATGGGTCAGCACATGGAATATGCTGGCAAAGTAACACATAGAGAGCAATGAAAGGATAAGGCTATACTACATGCATATTTGGCTGGTGGAAAGCTCTATGGTTACAGTTTTGCGTAAAGCCAATTTTTCCCTACTACAAAGGAATAAATTTTATTTAACTATCATGGTAGTTGTTAAACATTGAGAGTGTAGACACCCTCTCAATCCCAATTAAGCATCGTCATTAAAACCCAACAAAATTAATTAGAGTAACATGATGAGATTCACATGATAATCCAAGTACTAGATACTCAAGATGTCCATAACCGCGGACACGGCTAACCATGATTAGTTTATACACTCTCCAGAGGTTTGCGCACTTTTCCCCACAAGACTCGTTCTCCTCCGTTGGGATTCTCGCACTACATGGTGTTTGAGAAATGGATGACCGAGACATAGTCTTTCAGAAGTGATTGCACCTTACGAACGGGTAGACCGTACCAACCTACATCCCCTACATCTGCTAGTCTACCACTGTAAGAGTTCGCACGACTTAGTCAACTATGCTAGAGCCCATAGTAGCTTGTGGCTGCACACGGAAGTTTCTAGTATGAATAATCTCATGATCCCTTTGAGCCTGGGTGGCGGTCCATAAAGAAAAATAGGCAATCGCTGGAATACCCAGGTGCCTAAACAGGCAATCGCTGGAATACCCAGATGCCTCAATCCACCCAGATGTGTATTTAAGTTGCCACCTTAAGTAAACCATTAATTAACAATCTCACATCTGTCATGGATTTCACTCACCCAAACCACGTCTACGAGCATAGCATAGCAATATAAGCAATACATAAAAGTAACTCCCAAGGGTTTGATAATAAACAGGTGAATAGGTACTACCTCAACTACTTCCCAACCCACAATTTAATTCAGATCCTAACCATGCAATTGTTTGAGGATTGATCTAATGCAATAAAAACTGGGTAGTAAGAGGTATGATCAAAGTGTTACTTGCCTTGCTGATGATCCGCAAAACCTAGCGATTCGAAGTAGCAAGCGGCGCACTCCGGGTACTCTATCGCAAACAAACAAGCATACAATAAGTACTCAACTAATGCACAGGTAAAATTCAAATAAGAGATCTAACTAGAGAGTTCAACTTAAGAACTCCGGTTGGCAAAAAGGATCAAATCGAACGAAGCAACGAAAGACAAACGGCAAAAGAAACAAGCTTCGATTTACTATTCTGGATCTACGTCAAATTTTACAGAGGCAAAAACTTGTTTGAGTTGGTTAAACGGAAAGAGGGTTTCTAGACGAAACTCCAGGCGCTTGAATCGCCTGATTCCAATAAACGAGCGAAAAGTTAAGCTAGAACGAAAATCGGATCAAAAATCGCGATTAGAAATAATCATGGAATAATCCGAGAAAAAGAAAAATGACGAACAGAAAAACGAACGATTGTTCGTTAACTGGATCTAAACGATGAACGCGATCGTTAAAACGAACGGACGAGCGAACGCTCGCTAAATAAATAAACCAGAAAAAACCGATCTATTTAAAAAATGAAACTAGGTTTTTTTCTAAAAAAACCGAATTGGTTTTTCTCAGAAAACCGGGCGGCGGGGCGGCTACCTCGGCTCGGACTCCGGCGGGGTTCCGGTGGCGGCGGGGCGGCGTGCGGCGCGGCGGCGGCTTGCGGTGCGGGGTGGGGCGGCTCGGCGACTCGGGGCTCCCAGGGGGCCCCAGGGTGGCTATTTAAAGGGGGGGAGAGAGGCGGCAGCGACTCGGCTTGGGGAGGGGGTCGGGCGGCGGCGTACCCGACTCGGTCTCCCCGAGTCCGGCGGCTGCACGAGCTAGGAGGCGGCGGCAGCCGGGCCGGCCTGGCTCGGTTGGGCCCTTGGCCCAGTCGGACGCTGGTTTTAAAAAAAAACAATTTTGCCGAAACTAAGAAAAATTCTAGAAAAAAAATAAAAATCTAAAATTGCCAAAACAAATTTTCACCGTCTAAATAAAATATTTAGAACCGGATGAACATTTTCTTGGCCCTAAATGCAACTTTTGAAAACATGCATTTTTTCCTAAATTCAAATAAAATAGCAAATAAAACCAAACTAAAATCTTATTTGATTTTATTATTAAATCCCCAATATTTCTTTATTTTGGGAAAGTCATTTTATTCCCTCTCTCATATTTTATGATTTGAAATAATTAGAGATAAAATAAATAAAACCAAATGATCCTATTTTCAAAATTTGAGAAAACTCAAATATGAAAATAACGAAATCCCCAACTCTCTCCGAGGGTCCTTGAGTTACGTAGGATTTCTAGGATCAACCAAAATGCAATAAAATATGATATGCAGTGATGATCTAATATATAACATTCCAAATTGAAAAATTGGGATGTTACAAACCTACCCCCCTTAAGATGAATCTCGCCCTCAAGATTCGGGTTGGCTAGAAAATAAGTGAGGGTGGTCCTTCAGCAGATCTTCCTCTCGCTCCCAGGTGGCTTCATCCTCCGTGTGGTGGCTCCACTGAACTTTGCAAAACTTGATAACCTTGCTGCGGGTGACTCGGCTGGCATACTCAAGAATCTTGACTGGGTTCTCCTCATAGGTTAAATCACTGTCCAACTGAATCGCTTCCAGCGGCACTGTATCTCTCAGCGGTATATCAGCCATCTCGGCGTGGCACTTCTTTAACTGGGAAACGTGGAACGCGTCATGAACTTCTGACAATCCTTCAGGCAATTCCAACTTATAAGCTACTTCTCCCATACGCTCCAAAACCTTGTATGGTCCTAGAAAGTGTGGCGCTAACTTTCCCTTAACTCCAAAGCGCTTAACTCCCCGAAGTGGAGATACTCGAAGATAAAATCGGTCTCTGACTTCATAAACTGTCTCCTTGCGTTTAGAATCTGTGTAGCTCTTCTGCCTGGACTGGGCTACCTTGAGCCTATCGCGAATCAATTTCACCTTCTGTTCAGACTCCTTAATCAAATTCGGTCCAAACAACTGTCGGTCTCCAACCTCATCCCACGACAATGGGGTCATGCACCTCCTTCCGTACAAGGCTTCGAAAGGGGCCATCTTTAAACTGGATCGATAACTGTTGTTATAGGAGAACTCCGCGTATGGCAAATTGTCATCCCAACTAGATCCATAATCTAGCGCACAAGCTCTCAGCATATCCTCCAAAATCTGATTGACTCTCTCGGTCTGTCCATCTGTCTGCGGGTGAAAAGCTGTACTGAACTCTAGCCTGGTACCCAAAGTTTCGTGCAACTGATTCCAGAACTTTGAGGTAAACTGGGTTCCTCTGTCTGATACAATGCTCCTTGGAACTCCATGAAGACATACGATCCTGGTCATGTATATCTTTGCCAACTTGGCACTGGTGTAGGTAGTCTTCACTGGGATGAAATGAGCTACCTTTGTAAACCGATCGACTATAGCCCAAATCGAGTCATAGCCTGAACAAGTTCTGGGCAATCCCGTAATAAAATTCATGCCTAGCTTATCCCACTTCCATTCGGGTATTGGCAATGGCTGTAGCAATCCGGCTGGCTTCTAATGCTCTGCCTTTACTCTCTGACATACATCACAAACTGCTACATACTCCGCAATATCCTTCTTCATTCCAGTCCACCAGAAGGTATACTTCAAATCCAAATACATCTTGGTATTTCCTGGGTGAATCGAATATGGTGAATCATGGAGCTCTTGCAGAATTAACTTCCTGATCTCTGGGTCATTGGGCACATAAACACGGTCTTCAAACCATAAGGTGTCGTGCTCATCCTCACGAAATCCTTTAGCTTTTCCTTTCTTCATTTTCTCCTTAATAGAAGAAATCTCCTTATCAGTCTTCTGGGCTTCTCTGATCTTATCCATGAAAGTAGACTGAATCTCCAATGATGCTACATAGCCTCTCAGAACTATCTCCAAACATAGCTCACGAAGATTTTCGGCTAACTCCCTTGGTGAATCTCCCATCATTAGGGTGTTGACATGGCTTTTACGGCTCAATGCGTCAGCTACTACGTTAGCCTTTCCGGGATGATAATGCAATCTCATATCATAATCCTTGATGAGCTCCAACCATCTCCTCTGCCTGAGATTTAACTCCTTCTATGTGAAGATATACTTCAAACTCTTGTGATCTGTGTACACCTCACAATGGTTTCCAATGAGAAAATGTCTCCAAGTCTTCAATGCATGCACTACGGCTGCTAACTCCAAATCATGCGTGGCATAATTTAACTCATGAGGCTTAAGATGTCATGAGGCATAGGAAACAACTCTTCCTTCCTGCATAAGCACTGCTCCAAGTCCTCGACGTGAAGCATCGCAATACACCTCATAATCCTTGGTCTGATCTGGCAAAATCAACACTGGTGATGCAACCAAACGTTTCTTCAACTCCTGGAAACTGGCCTCACATTTCTCAGTCCATTTGAACTTGGTATCCTTCCTCAACAACTCTGTCATAGGTTTCGCAATCTTCGAGAAATTTTCAATGAATCTCCGGTAGTATCCTGCGAGTCCAAGAAAACTCCGGATCTCTCCAACTGTTGTTGGGGCTTCCCAATTTGTCACAGTGTCAACCTTGGTGGGATCTACTGCTATACCTTCTCCGGATATAACGTGTCTGAGAAATCCAACTTCCTTCAACCAAAATTCACATTTGCTAAACTTGGCATATAACTGATGTTCTCTGAGCTTCCCAAATACCAAACGCAAATGCTCCTTATGCTCCTCTTCATTCTTCGAGTAAACTAGGATATCATCAATGAACACTACGACGAAATTATCCAAAAACTCCATAAACACTTTGTTCATCATGTTCATAAAATATGCAGGTGCGTTAGTCAGACCAAATGACATAACGGTATACTCATACAGCCCATACCTAGTGGTAAATGCCGTCTTAGGTATATCCTATTCTCGAATCTTCAGCTGATGGTATCCTGATCACATATCGATCTTAGAAAATACCTTAGCTCCTTGCAATCGATCAAACAGATCATTAATCATCGGTAGTGGGTACTTGTTCTTGATGGTTACTTCATTCAATCCTCGATAATCAACAACCATCCTTGATGATCCATCCTTCTTCTCCACTAGAAGTACTGGCGATCCCCAAGGTGAAGAACTTGGGCGAATATAACCTTTATCCAATAACTCTTTAATCTGTTTCTTAGTCTCCTCCAAATCCTTTGCGGGCATCCTATATGGTCTCTTAGATACTGGCCATGTGCCTGGCAAAAGCTCAATCAAAAACTCAATATCTCTATCCAGTGGCATGCCTGGCAACTCCTCTGGAAATACGTCAGGGAAATCCTTTACCACTGGTACTTCCTCCTGCACAACTCCTGTTAGGGAATTTACTTGGGTCCTCTTCGGCACATGCCGGGATACATACTTGATCCTTCTTCCTTCTGGCATTGTAAGCAAAATTGACTTACTGGCGCATTCAATATTCCCTTCATACTTCGTTAACCAATCCATGCCTAATATCACATCCAATCCTTGATATTCCAATACTATTAGGTCCGAAGGAAACACATAGTTACCAATCCTTAATGGTAACCGATCACACCATAGACTAGCCATATACTCTGCTCCAGGTGAGGTTACTAACATGGGTGACCTAAGGTCTTGGGTTGGCAGTTTATACTTATCCGCAAATCCCCTTGATATGTATGAATGCGATGCACCAGCATCAAAAAGAACAAGAGCAGTAAAAGACTTAACCAAAAACTTACCGGTTACTGCATCGGGCTGCTCTTCAACCTCCTCCACGTTTACGTGGTTCACCTGTCCCCTATTGAAAGGGTTTGGCTTCTTCCCAGAGCTTCCATTGCCATTTCCATTCTGGGATTCAGGACATTCATTGGCGTAATGTCCGGTCTTCTAGCACTTAAAGCAAGTGACTTGGCTCAGGTCTCTCTTGGCTGGGGTTGATGGGTTGGTACGGTTCTGGCTGTTGCTTCCTCCATTCCCATTACCATTCTTGGGGCCATTATGATTATGCGAGCTACCTCCTCCATGAGTATGCTGAAAGTGTCCTCCCGGTCTAGGGGTAAAACGTGGCTTCTGCTAAGCTCCAGAATTGTACTTCCCTTGTCCATACTTCCTTTTACGGTTCTCAATCTGCTGCTGCTTCCCTTTAATCATGAGAGCACGATCTACCAACTCCTGGTAGTTTGCATGCTCAACTCATCATTCAGTCCTTCCAGAAACTTCTCCTATTTAGCTGCATCCATAGCAACGTCATCTGGGGCATAACGTGCTAGCTTACTAAAGTCCTCCACATACTGGCCAACTGTCCGTCCTCCTTGGCGCAAGTTGCGAAACTCACACTTCTTCATGGCCATAGCTCCTGCTGAAACATGGGCAGTATGGAAAGCCTGCTGAAACTGGTCCCATGTGATAGTGTCGATAGGGAAAGTGGCTGTGAAATTATCCCACCATGATGTTGCGGGTCCTTCAAGCTGATGTGCGGAAAACTTCACCTTTTCTGCATCCGTGCATCCTGCCGTGGTCAACTCCCTAGCTGTCTTGCAGAGCCAATCATCTGCTACTATCGGCTCAGTGCTACTAGAGAACACCAGCGGATTCAGCCTAAGAAAATGGGCTAAGTGATCAATAGGTGGAGGTGGTGGTGGGTTGTTGTTGTTGTTCCCCTGATTCTGATTCTGGACTAGCAACTACATCAATGTGTTCTGCTGCTGGATCAACTGAGTGAGCTCCGATGGGAAGGTAAATCCGGGGTCACGTCTCAGAGGCATCTGATGGGTTTAGAAAAGATGAGATTTAAGAATAGAGGGGGTCTAGAGAGAAAACACTACCCATATGCACATGAGGCAAACAAACAATTCACTTCATTCAATCAAACAAGGACATACAATCGGTCTAACTATTGCAAAAGTGTTCGGACTACTATATTTACATGGTGGACTACTACTACTATTAGGGTGGTCTACTACTACTATTGGGGTGGTCTACTAAAGATATTCTTCGGCTGCAGACTCCATGATATCTGCTCCAGCTTCATCAACATAGTTATCATCACTATCATCTGGATCCAAGTCGGTGTCGTCGATGATGATGTAGTCTTTCGGGAGTATCTCCTTGGGTTCTTCGTCTTCTTCTACTGGTGTAGGGTCTCCCATGAATATTCCGATCTTCATTGTTAGGTCGGCATTCTTGTCCACTAGTACTTAGATTTCCTCTTCATAATCTTCACGTGTAGCCTTGAGTTCTTCCTCCAGTTCCTTGATTCTTGTCCTCGCCTTCTTCAGATCTATCATGTCGGCGCACATCTGGTTCTCCTGACATCGAATGTGCTGGTTCAACTCCTGGATAAAAGCTGCAATTGATCTATCCTTCTTGGTGCTGATCATCTCCCAGTGCTCATCTCGGCACCCACAAGTCTGGTAGATAGTATCCTTGAGATCATTGCGGTAAACTTCTCCAATACGTCCCATGGCGATGTGAGCTGCCATGCTCCTTCCTAGACTCCATGTTGGTGCATCAAAGGAAAACTCTATGGGCTCGGTGACTGGCATGAACGTCCTTCCTGGAACTTGAACTTGAATCATCTGGTGCTCCTCTTCAGGTAAGGTGGCGTTGTAGGTTCCGGTGAAGCTTGGTACTCCGATGTTCAGGTATCTAGTGACTTCCTTCAAGTGATGTCCAAAGGGTGTATCTTCATCCGTCTAGGTGAACTTCTTCCTTGCATCCGCCATCCTAAAAGAGTATAAAAGATGAGGAGTCAGAATGAGAAGAGTGAGTAGTGATCTAGGACTTTAGCTTAGTGGTCATGTCCTATAGTCAGCGTGTGCTCTGATACCATCTTTTAGCGACCAGACCTCAAACGGTCCAATCTCTGTGCTCCGGTGTCATCCCTGGATCAGTAATGCTGACACCACACAATACTTGAAGGATTTATAATAGAGTAGCAATCACACACTTATTACATCAAGTGTCTCAAAAAAGAACTTATTACAATAAATATGGCTTAAGGCCATCTAATAACGTTAACAGCGGAAGGCTTGGAAGATAAATGAGTCCATCAACTCTAACGGCATCACTGAGTATAGAACAACGACCTAAAAACACCTTACTCGTCATCTGAAAAGTCTGCAACATGAACATTGCAGCCTGAAATGGGTCAGCACATGGAATATGCTGGCAAAGTAACACATAGAGAGCAATGAAAGAATAAGGCTATACTACATGCATATTTGGCTGGTGGAAAGCTCTATGGTTACAGTTTTGCGTAAAGCCAATTTTTTCCTACTGCAAAGGAATAAATTTTATTTAACTATCATGGTAGTTGTTAAATATTGAGAGTGTAGACACCCTCTCAATCCCAGTTAAGCATCATCATTAAAACCCAACAAAATTAATTAGAGTAACATGATGAGATTCACATGATAATCCAAGTACTAGATACTCACTGTAAGAGTTCGCACGACTTAGTCAACTATGCTAGAGCCCATAGTAGCTTGTGGCTGCACACGGAAGTTTCTAGTATGAATAATCTCATGACCCCTTTGAGCCTGGGTGGCGGTCCATAAAGAAAAAACTGGCAATCGCTGGAATACCCAGGTGCCTAAACAGGCAATCGCTAGAATACCCCAGGTGCCTCAATCCACCTAGATGTGTATTTAAGTTGCCACCTTAAGTAAACCATTAATTAACAATCTCACATCTATCATGGATTTCACTCACCCAAACCACGTCTACGAGCATAGCATAGCAATATAAGCAATACGTAAAAGTAACTCCCAAGGGTTTCATAATACACAGGTGAATAGGTACTACCTCAACTACTTCCCAACCCACAATTTAATTCAGATCCTAACCATGCAATTGTTTGAGGATTGATCTAATGCAATAAAAACTGGGTAGTAAGAGGTATGATCAAAGTGTTACTTGCCTTGCTGATGATTCGCAAAACCTAGCGATTCGAAGTAGCAAGCGGCGCACTCCGGGTACTCTATCGCAAACAAACAAGTATACAATAAGTACTCAACTAATGCACAGGTAAAATTCAAATAAGAGATCTAACCAGATAGTTCAACTTAAGAACTCTGGTTGGCAAAAAGGATCAAATCAAACGAAGCAACGAAAGACAAACGGCAAAAGAAACAAGCTTCGATTTACTATTCTGGATCTAGGTCAAACTTTACAGAGGCAAAAACTTGTTTGAGTTGGTTAAACGGAAAGAGGGTTTCTAGACGAAACTCCAGGCGCTTGAATCGCCTGATTCCGATAAACGAGCGAAAAGTTAAGCTAAACGAAAATCGGATCAGAAATCGCGATTAGAAATAATCGTGGAATAATCCGAGAAAAAGAAAAACGACGAACAGAAAAACGAACGAATGTTCGTTAACTGGATCTAAACGATGAACGTGTTCGTTAAAACGAACGGACGAGCGAACGCTCGCTAAATAAATAAACCGGAAAAAACTGATCTATTTAAAAAACGAAACTAGGTTTTTTTCTAAAAAAATCGAATCGGTTTTTCTCAGAAAACCGGGCAGCGGGGCGGCTACCTCGGCTCGGACTCCGGCGGGGTTCTGGCGGCGGCGGTGGGCAGCAGCGGCGGCGGGGCGGCATGCGGTGGCAGGCGGCGTGCGGCGCGGCGGCGGCTTGCGGTGCGGGGCGGGGCGGCTCGGCGACTCGGGGCTCCCAGGGGGCCCCGGGGTGGCTATTTAAAGGGGGGAGAGAGGCAGCGGCGACTCGGCTTGGGGTGGGGGTCGGGCGGCGGCGTACCTGGCTCGGTCTCCCTGAGTCCGGCGGCTGCACGAGCTAGGAGGCGGCGTTAGCTGGGCCGTCCGGGCTCGGTTGGGCCCTTGGCCCAGTCGGGCGCGGGTTTTTTTTAAAACAATTTCACCGAAACTAAGAAAATTTCTAGAAAAAAGATAAAAATCTAAAATTGCCAAAACAAATTTTCACCGTCTAAATAAAATATTTAGAACCGGATGAACATTTTCTTGGCCCTAAATGCATCTTTTGAAAACATGCATTTTTCCTAAATTCAAATAAAATAGCAAATAAAATCTTATTTGATTTTATTATTAAATCCCCAATATTTCTTTATTTTGGGGAAGTCATTTTATTCCCTCTCTCATATTTTATGATTTAAAATAATTGGAGATAAAATAAATAAAATCAAATGATCCTATTTTCAAAATTTGAGAAAACTCAAATATGAAAATAACGAAATCCCCAACCCTCTCCGAGGGTCCTTGAGTTACGTAGGATTTCTAGGATCAACAAAAATGCAATAAAATATGATATGCAGTGATGATCTAATATATAACATTCCAAATTGAAATTTGGGATGTTACACCTTCGGGTTCGTAGTTAGTAGCTAGATGGCTTCATCTCTCTCTCTTGATTCTCAATACAATGGTCTCTTGGAGATCCATATGATGTAACTCTTTTTGCGGTGTGTTTTTTGGGATCTGATAAACTTTGAGTTTATGATCAGTCATATCTTTTTATATCCATGAAATTTATTTGAGTTTCTTTGATCTCTTATATGCATGATCTCTTATAGCCTCATATTTCTTCTCTGATATTTGCGTTTTGTTTGGCCAACTTGATCTATTTATCTTGCAATGGGAAGAGGTGCTCGGTAGTGGGTTCGATCTTACGGTGCTTGATACTAGTGACAGAAAGGGAACCGACACGTATGTATCGTTGCTACTAAGGATAAAAAGACGGGATCTATGTCTACGCAATAGATAAATGGATCTTGTCTACATCATGTCATCATTCTTATTGCATTACTCCGTTTTTCCATGAACTTAATACACTAGATGCATGCTGGATAGCGGTCGATGTGTGGAGTAATAGTAGTAGATGCAGGCAGGAGTCGGTCTACTGATCTTGGACGTGATGCCTATGTAATGATCATTGTCTGGATATCATCATAATTATTTGAGGTTCTATCAATTGCCCAATAGTAATTTGTTTACCCGTTGTTTGCTATCTTTCTTGAGAGAAGCCACTAGTGGAACCTACGGCCCCCGGTTCTTCTTCCTCTTATATTTGCTTGCGATCTACTTTTCCTTTGCATTTTTATTCAGATCTATTAAACCAAAAATACAAAAATACTTTCCTGCACTTTATTTTATTTGCGATCTATTATTTCAAACTACTACAATTTTCTGGCATCGTTACCCGAAAGGGATTGACACCCCCTTTAACACGTCGGGTTGTGAGGTGTTGTTATTTGTGTGTAGGTGTTGTTTACGTTGTGTTGCTTGGTTCTCCTGCTGGTTCGATAACCTTGGTTTCTTCACTGAGGGAAATACCTACCGTCGTTGTGCTGCATCATCCCTTCCTCTTTGGGGAAATACTGACGTAGTTCTAGCAGACAGGAGCTTTTCTGGCGCTATTGTCAGAGAGCAATCAACCTACACATGCAATTGTTGGGGAACGTTGCAGAAAACAAAAAATTTCCTACTCGTTTCACCAAGATCATCTAGGAGTTCATCTAGCAACGAGTCATCTAATGCATCTACATACCTTTGTAGATTGCGCACGGAAGCGTTCAAAAGAACGGTGATGATGTAGTCGTACTCGACGTGATCCAAATCACCGATGACCAGCGCCGAACGGACGGCACCTCCGCGTTCAACACACGTATGGGACGGGAGACGTCTCTTCCTTCTTGATCCAGCAAGGGGAAAGGAGAGGTTGATGAAGATCCAGCAGCACGACGGCGTGGTGGTGGATGCAGGGCGTCACAGAAGCAGGGCTTCGCCAAGACTACGAGGGAGAGACGTAACGGGGAGAGAGGGAGGCGCCAGGGGCTGGTGTGAAATCCCTCCTCTTCCCCCCACTATATATAGGGGTGCCAGGGGGGTTGGTGCGCAGCCTAGGAGATCTGATCTCCTAGGTGCGGCGGCCAGGGGAGGGTTTCCCTCCCCCCCAAGGCACCTCGGGGTGCCTTCCACCACTTGGACTCCTCCTTGGTGGAAACCCTAGGCGCATGGGCCTAGTAGGGCTGGTGCCCTTGGCCCATGTAGGCCAAGGCGCACCCCCTACAGCCCATGTGGCCCCCCGGGACAGGTGGCCCCACCCGGTGGGCCCCCGGGACCCCTCCGGTGGTCCCGGTACAATACCGATAACCCCGAAACTTGTCCCGATGGCCGAAACAGCACTTCCTATATATAATTCTTTACCTCCGGACCATTCCGGAACTCCTCGTGACGTCCGGGATCTCATCCGGGACTCCGAACAACATTCGGGTTACTGCATATACATATCTTCACAACCCTAGCGTCACCGAACCTTAAGTGTGTAGACCCTACGGGTTCGGGAGACAAGCAGACATGACCGAGACGACTCTCCGGTCAATAACCAACAGCGGGATCTGGATACCCATGTTGGCTCCCACATGCTCCACGATGATCTCATCGGATGACCACGATGTCGAGGATTCAATCAACCCCGTATGCAATTCCCTTTGTCAATCGATATGTTACTTGCCCGAGATTCGATCGTCGGTATCCCAATACCTCGTTCAATCTCGTTACCGGCAAGTCACTTTACTCGTACCGTAATGCATGATCCCGTGACCAGACACTTGGTCACTTTGAGCTCATTATGATGATGCATTACCGAGTGGGCCCAGTGATACCTCTCCGTCATACGGAGTGACAAATCCCAGTCTTGATCCGTGTCAACCCAACGACACTTTTGGAGATACCCGTAGTATACCTTTATAGTCATCCAGTTACGTTGTGAAGTTTGGTACACCTAAAGCACTCCTACGGTATCCGAAAGTTACACGATCTCATGGTCTAAGGAAAAGATACTTTGACATTGGAAAACTCTAGCAAACGAACTATACGATCTTGTGCTATGTTTAGGATTGGGTCTTGTCCATCACATCATTCTCCTAATGATGTGATCTCGTTATCAATGACATCCAATGTCCATAGTCAGGAAACCATGACTATCTGTTGATCAACGAGCTAGTCAACTAGAGGCTTACTAGGGACATGTTGGTGTCTGTTATTCACACATGTATTATGATTTCCGGATAACACAATTATAGCATGAATAAAGACAATTATCATGAACAAGGAAATATAATAATAATGCTTTTATTATTGCCTCTAGGGCATATTTCCAACAGTCTCCCACTTGCACTAGAGTCAATAATCTAGTTACATTGTGATGAATCGAACACCGATGGAATTCTGGTGTTGATCATGTTTTGCTCTAGGGAGAGGTTTAGTCAACGGATCTGCTACATTCAGGTCCGTATGCACTTTACAAATCTCTATGTATCCATCTTGAACATTTTCATGAATGGAGTTGAAGCGACGCTTGATGTGCCTTGTCTTCTTGTGAAACCTGGGCTCCTTGGCAAGAGCAATAGCTCCAGTGTTGTCACAGAAGAGCTTGATCAGCCCCGACGCATTGGGTATGACTCCTAGGTCGGTGATGAACTCCTTCACCCATATTGCTTCATGTGCTGCCTCCGAGGCTGCCATGTACTCCGCTTCACATGTAGATCCCGCCACGACGCTTTGCTTGCAACTGCACCAGCTAACTGTCCCACCATTCAAAATATACACGTATCCGGTTTGTGACTTAGAGTCATCCAGATCTGTGTCGAAGCTAGCGTCGACGTAACCCTTTACGACGAGCTCTTCGTCACCTCCATAAACGAGAAACATTTCCTTAGTCCTTTTCAGGTACTTCAGGATATTCTTGACCGCTGTCCAGTGTTCCTTGCCGGGATTACTTTGGTACCTTCCTACCAAACTTACGGCAAGGTTTACATCAGGTCTGGTACACAGCATGGCATACACAATAGAACCTATGGTGAGGCATAGGGGATGACACTCATCTCTTCTATTTCTTCTGCCGTGGTCGGACATTGAGCTGAACTCAATTTCATACCTTGCAACACAGGCAAGAACCCCTTCTTAGACTGATCCATATTGAACTTCTTCAATATCTTATCAAGGTATGTGCTTTGTGAAAGACCTATGAGGCGTCTCGATCTATCTCTATAGATTTTGATGCCTAATATATAAGCAGCTTCTCCAAGGTCCTTCATTGAAAAACTTTTATTCAAGTAGGCCTTGATGCTGTCCAAGAGTTCTATATCATTTCCCATCAAAAGTATGTCATCTACATATAATATGAGAAATGCTACAGAGCTCCCACTCACTTTCTTGTAAATGCAGGCTTCTCCATAAGTCTGCGCGAACCCAAACGCTTTGATCATCTCATCAAAGCGAATGTTCCAACTCCGAGATGCTTGCACCAGCCCATAAATCGAGTGTTGGAGCTTGCACACCTTGTCAGCATTCTTAGGATCGACAAAACCTTTAGGCTGCATCATATACAATTCTTCCTTAAGGAAACCATTTAGGAATGCCATTTTGACGTCCATTTGCCATATTTCATAATCGTAGAATGCGGCAATTGCTAACATGATTCGGACGGACTTTAGCTTCGCTACCGGTGAGAAAGTCTCATCGTAGTCAACCCCTTGAACTTGTCGATAACCCTTAGCGACAAGTCGAGCTTTATAGATGGTCACATTACCATCCGCGTCTGTCTTCTTCTTAAAGATCCATTTATTTTCTATGGCTCGCCGTTCAACGGGCAAGTCAGTCAAAGTCCATACTTCGTTTTCATACATGGATCCTATCTCGGATTTCATGGCTTCTAGCCATTTGTCGGAATCCGGGCCCGCCATCGCTTCTTCATAGTTCGAAGGTTCACCGTTGTCTAACAACATGATTTCCAAGACAGGGTTGCCGTACCACTCTGGTGCGGAACGTGTCCTTGTGGACCTTCGAATTTCAGTAGGAGCTTGATCAGAAGTATCTTGATCATTAACTTCCTCTCTAGTCGGTGCTGGCACCTCAGGAACATTTTCTTGAGTTGCGCCATTTTCCGGTTCAAGAGGTAATACTTCATCAAGCTCTACTTTCCTCCCACTTACTTCTTTCGAGAGAAACTCTTTCTCTAGAAAGGACCCATTCTTGGCAGCAAAGATCTTGCCTTCGGATCTGAGGTAGAAGGTGTACCCAATAGTTTATTTTGGGTATCCTATGAAGACGCATTTTTCCGACTTGGGTTCGAGCTTTTCAGGTTGAAGTTTCTTGACATAAGTATCGCATCCCCAAACTTTTAGAAACGACAGCTTAGGTTTCTTCCCAAACCATAATTCATACGGTGTCGTATCAACGGATTTCGACGGAGCCCTATTAAAGTGAATGTGGCAGTCTCTAAAGCATAGCCCCAAAAGGATAGCGGTAAATCGGTAAGAGACATCATAGATCGCACCATATCTAATAGAGTGCGATTACGACGTTCGGACACACCGTTACGCTGAGGTGTTCCAGGTGGCGTGAGTTGTGAAACTATTCCACATTTTCTTAAGTGCGTGCCAAATTCGTGACTCAAGTATTCTCCTCCACGATCTGATCGTAGAAACTTGATTTTCCTGTCACGTTGATTTTCAACCTCACTCTGAAATTCCTTGAACTTTTCAAAGGTTTCAGACTTGTGTTTCATTAAGTAGATATACCCATACCTACTTAAATCATCAGTGAGGGTGAGAACATAACGATAGCCACCGCGAGCCTCAACACTCATCGGACCGCACACATCAGTATGTATGATTTGCAATAAGTCGGTTGCTCGCTCCATTGTTCCTGAGAACGGAGTCTTGGTCATTTTACCCATAAGGCATGGTTCGCACGTGTCAAATGATTCATAATCAAGAGACTCTAAAAGTCCATCAGCATGGAGCTTCTTCATGCGTTTGACACCTATGTGACCAAGGCGGCAGTGCCACAAGTATGTGGGACTATCATTATCAACCTTACTTCTTTTGGTACTCACATTATGAACATGTGTAGCATCACGTTCGAGATTCATAAAGAATAAACCATTCACCATAGGAGCATGACCATAAAACATATCTCTCATAAAAATGGAACAACCATTATTCTCAGATTTAAAAGAGTAGCCATCTCGAATTAAACGAGATCCCGATACAATGTTCATGCTCAAAGCTGGCACTAAATAACAATTATTAAGGTTTAAAACTAATCCCGAAGGGAGATGCAGAGGCAGCGTGCCGACGGCGATCACAGTGACCTTGGAACCATTCCCGACGCGCATCGTCACCTCGTCCTTTGCCAGTTTCCGCTTATTCCGCAGCCCCTGCTTTGAGTTATAAATGTGAGCAACTGCACCGGTATCAAATACCCAGGAGCTACTACGGGCACTAGTAAGGTACACATCAATTACATGTATATCACATATACCTTTTGTTTTGCCGGCCTTCTTATCCGCTAAGTACTTAGGGCAGTTCCGCTTCCAGTGACCGCTTCCCTTGCAATAAAAGCACTCAGTCTCGGGCTTGGGTCCATTCTTTGGCTTCTTCCCGGCAGCTTGCTTGCCGGGCGCGGCAACCTCCTTGCCGTCCTTCTTGAAGTTCTTTTTACCCTTGCCTTTCTTGAACTTAGTGGTTTTATTGACCATCAACACTTGATGCTCCTTCTTGACTTCTACCTCCGCTGATTTCAGCATTGAGAACAACTCAGGAATGGTCTTTTGCATCCCCTGCATGTTGAAGTTCATCACAAAGCTCTTGTAGCTTGGTGGAAGCGACTGGAGGATTCTGTCAATGACCGCATCATCCGGGAGATTAACTCCCAGCTAAGACAAGCGGTTATGCAACCCAGACATAGTGAGTATGTGCTCACTGACAGAACTATTTTCCTCCATCTTACAGCTGAAGAACTTATCGGAGACTTCATATCTCTCGATCCGGGCATGAGCTTGAAAAACCATTTTCAGCTCTTCGAACATCTCGTATGCTCCATGTCTCTCAAAACGTTTTTGGAGCCCCGGCTCTAAGCTGTAAAGCATGCCGCACTGAACGAGGGAGTAGTCGTCAACACGTGTCTGCCAAGCGTTCATAACGTCTTGGTTCTGTGGGACGGGAGGATCTCCTAGCGGTGCTTGTAGGACATAATCTTTCTTGGCAGCTATGAGGATGATCCTCAGGTTCCGGACCCAGTCTGTATAGTTGCTGCCATCGTCTTTCAGCTTGGTTTTCTCTAGGAACGCGTTGAAGTTGAGGACTACATTGGCCATTTGATCTACAAGACATATTGCAAAGATTTTAGACTAAGTTCATGATAATTAAGTTCATCTAATCAAATTATTAATGAACTCCCACTTAGATTAGACATCCCTCTAGTCATCTAAGTATTACATGATCCGAGTTAACTAGACCGTGTCCGATCATCACGTGAGACGGACTAGTCAACGTCGGTGAACATCTTCATGTTGATCGTATCTTCTATACGACTCATGCTCGACCTTTCGGTCTTCTGTGTTCCGAGGCCATGTCTGTACATGCTAGGCTCGTCAAGTCAACCTAAGTGTTTGCATGTGTAAATCTGTCTTACACCCGTTGTATGTGAACGTCTGAATAAAACACCCGATCATCACGTGGTGTTTTGAAACAGCGAACTGTCGCAACGGTGCACAGTTAGGGGGAACACTTCTTGAAATTATTTATGAGGGATCATCTTATTTACTACCGTCGTTCTAAGTAAACAAGATGCAAAACATGATAAACATCACATGCAATCAAATAATAAACGTGACATGATATGGCCAATATCACATAGCTCCTTTGATCTCCATCTTGGGGCTCCATGATCATCTTGTCACCGGCTTGACACCGTGATCTCCATCATCGTGTCTCCATGAAGTTGCTCGCCAACTATTACTTCTACTACTATGGCTAACGCGTTTAGCAATAAAGTAAAGTAATTTACATGGCATTTCTCGATGACACGCAGGTCATATAAAAGAATAAAGACAACTCCTATGGCTCCTGCCGGTTGTCATACTCATCGACATGCAAGTCGTGATTCCTATTACAATAGCATGAACATCTCATACATCACATATAGATTATTCATCATTCATCACAACTTTGGCCATATCATATCACAAACCACTTGCTGCAAAAACAAGTTAGACGTCCTCTAATTGTTGTTGCAAGTTTTACGTGGCTGAATTAGGGTTCTAGCAAGAACATCTTCTTACCTACGTTAAAGCCACAACGTGATTTGTCAACTTCTATTTACCCTTCATAAGGACCCTGTTCATCGAATCCGCTCCAACTAAAGTGGGAGAGACAGACACCCGCCAGCCACCTTATGCAACTAGTGCATGTTAGTCGGTGGAACCGGTCTCACGTAGGCGTACGTGTAAGGTTGGTCCGGGCCGCTTCATCCCAAAATACCGCTGAAGCAAGAAAAGACTAGTAACGGCAAGAAAGTTGACAAATCTATGCCCACAACTAATTGTGTTCTACTCGCGCAAGAAGAACTACGCATAGACCTAGCTCATGATGCCACTGTTGGGGAACGTTGCAGAAAACAAAAAATTTCCTACTCATTTCACCAAGATCATCTAGGAGTTCATCTAGCAACGAGTCATCTAATGCATCTACATACCTTTGTAGATTGCGCACGGAAGCGTTCAAAAGAACGGTGATGATGTAGTCGTACTCGACGTGATCCAAATCACCGATGACCAGCGCCGAACGGATGGCACCTCCGCGTTCAACACACGTACTGGACGGGAGACGTCTCCTCCTTCTTGATCCAGCAAGGGGAAAGGAGAGGTTGATGAAGATCCAGCAGCACGACGGCGTGGTGGTGGATGCAGGGCGTCACAGAAGCAGGGCTTCGCCAAGACTACGAGGGAGAGACGTAACGGGGAGAGAGGGAGGCGCCAGGGGCTGGTGTGAAATCCCTCCTCTTCCCCCCACTATATATAGGGGTGCCAGGGGGGTTGGTGCGCAGCCTAGGAGATCTGATCTCCTAGGTGCGGCGGCCAGGGGAGGGTTTCCCTCCCCCCCAAGGCACCTCGGGGTGCCTTCCACCACTTGGACTCCTCCTTGGTGGAAACCCTAGGCGCATGGGCCTAGTAGGGCTGGTGCCCTTGGCCCATGTAGGCCAAGGCGCTCCCCCTACAGCCCATGTGGCCCCCCGGGACAGGTGGCCCCACCCGGTGGGCCCACGGGACCCCTCCGGTGGTCCCGGTACAATACCGATAACCCCGAAACTTGTCCCGATGGCCGAAACAGCACTTCCTATATATAATTCTTTACCTCCGGACCATTCTGGAACTCCTCGTGACATCCGGGATCTCATCCGAGACTCCGAACAACATTCGGGTTACTGCATATACATATCTTCACAACCCTAGCGTCACCGAACCTTAAGTGTGTAGACCCTACGGGTTCGGGAGACAAGCAGACATGACCGAGACGACTCTCCGGTCAATAACCAACAGCGGGATCTGGATACCCATGTTGGCTCCCACATGCTCCACGATGATTTCATCGGATGAACCACGATGTCGAGGATTCAATCAACCCCGTATGCAATTCCCTTTGTCAATCGATATGTTACTTGCCCGAGATTCGATCGTCGTTATCCCAATACCTCGTTCAATCTCGTTACCGGCAAGTCACTTTACTCGTACCGTAATGCATGATCCCGTGACCAGACACTTGGTCACTTTGAGCTCATTATGATGATGCATTACCGAGTGGGCCCAGCGATACCTCTCCGTCATACGGAGTGACAAATCCCAGTCTTGATCCATGTCAACCCAACAGACACTTTCGGAGATACCCGTAGTCTACCTTTATAGTCACTCAGTTACGTTGTGACGTTTGGTATACCCAAAGCACTCCTACGGTATCCGGGAGTTACACGATCTCATGGTCTAAGGAAAAGATACTTTGACATTGGAAAACTCTAGCAAACGAACTATACGATCTTGTGCTATGTTTAGGATTGGGTCTTGTCCATCACATCATTCTCCTAATGATGTGATCTTGTTATCAATGACATCCAATGTCCATAGTCAGGAAACCATGACTATCTGTTGATCAACGAGCTAGTCAACTAGAGGCTTACTAGGGACATGTTGGTGTCTGTTATTCACACATGTATTACGATTTCCGGATAACACAATTATAGCATGAATAAAGACAATTATCATGAACAAGGAAATATAATAATAATGCTTTTATTATTGCCTCTAGGGCATATTTCCAACAGCAATTCTAAGAGTATAGCAGCGAAATGTAAATCATTGCATATGAAGGTAAAGGGGACGAGTTTAGATGGAGCAAACACAATGTAGACACGGAGATTTTTGGCGTGGTTCCGATAGGTAGTGCTATCGTGCATCCACGTTGATTGAGACTTCAACCCACGAAGGGTAACGGTTGCGTGAGTCCATGAAGGGCTCCACCCACGAAGGGTCCACGAAGAAGCAACCTTGTCTATCCCACCATGGCCATCGCCCACGAAGGACTTGCCTCACTTGGGTAGGTCTTCACGAAGTAGGCGATCTCCTTGCCCTTACAAACTCCTTGGTTCAACTCCACAATCTTGATGGAGGCCCCCAAGTGACACCTAACCAATCTAGGAGACACCACTCTCCAAAAGGTAATAGATGGTGTGTTGATGATGAACTCCTTGCTCTTGTGCTTCAAATGATAGTCTCCCCAACACTCAACTCTCTCTCACAAATTTGGATATGGTGGAAAGATGATTTGAGTGGAAAGCAACTTGGGGAAGGCTAGAGATCAAGATTCTTGTGGTTGGATTGGAATGTCTTGGTCTCAACACATGAGTAGGTGGTTCTCTCTCGGAAAATGAATGCTGGAAGTGTAGGTATGTTCTGATAGCTCTCTCTCTCTCTTACGGAGAGGAGGGTGGAGGGGTATATATAGCCTTCACACAAAATCTAACCGTTACACACAATTTACCAAACTCAGTGGGACCGAATACTGAAACTCGGTCAGACCGATATGGTTCAAAATGTGAACGTTAGGCTTTTCAGTGGGACCGACAAGATCAACTCAGTGGGACCGACGCGTTAGGGTTAGGGCATAACTTGATCTCAGTGAGACCGATCACTTCAACTTGGTGAGACCGATTTCAGTAATAGGCAAACAGAGAATTGTTCAGGCTAACTCGATGGGACCGATCGCTCATATCGGTGAGACTGAAATGTTACGAAAAGGAAACAGAGAGTTTGCATTGCGAACTCAGTGGGACCGATCGCTCATTTCGGTGAGACCGAAACATTACGAAGGGAAAGAGAGAGTTTGCAATCCCATCTCGGTGAGACCAAGATCCCTATCAATGAGACCAAACTGATCAGGGTTTCTGGCTATGGCTATATCAAATGAACTCGGTGGCACCAGATAGATCAAATCGGTGGGGCCGAGTTTGAATTTAGGTTTAGGACATATGTGGAAATGAGAAAGTGGTTGAGGGCTTTTGGAGCATATCACTAAGCATTTTGAGCAAGCAAGCCATTAAGCAACACCTCATCCCCTTCTAATAGTATTGGCTTTTCCTATGGACTCAATGTGATCTTGGATCACTAAAATAAAAATATAGAGTCTTGAGCTTTTGCCAATATGTGTCCTTAGCATTTTGAGGGGTCCACATCTCTAGTCCATTCCATGCCAATCATTGAACTTTATGAAATGATTGTCTTGAAATAATATTAGTTCAATGAGATATATGTTGTTAAGAATTACCAAAACCACCCAAGGATTAGTTGTACTTTCATGAAGATGGCTACCGGTGATGATTTCCCCCTCCGGCAGGGTGCCAGAATGGGGTCTAGATTGGTTTTTCGTGGCTACGGAGGCTTGCAACAGTGGAACTTCTGATCTATGGTTACCCCGAGGGTTTTTGAAATATTTGGCAATTTATAGAGCGAAGAGGTGGTGCAAGAGGCCACCGAGGTGGGCATAACCCACCAGGGCGTGCCTGAGCCCCCAGGCACGCCCAGGTGGGTTGTGCCCCCTCAGGGCACCCCTCTGATACTTCCTTAGCCCATTGGTGGTCTTCTGGTCCAAAAAAATCTCCAAAAAGTTTCGCTACGTTTGGACTCTGTTTGGTAATGATTTTCCATGATGTAAAAAACAAGTAAAAAAACAGCAACTGGCACTGGGCACTATGTCAATAGGTTAGTCCCAAAAAAATGATATAAAGTTGCTATAAAATGATTGTAAAACATCTAAGAACTATAATATAACAACATGAATACTTCATAAATTATAGATACATTGGAGACGTATCGGGACGCGGTCGACTTCAGCAGGGGGACGCGGAGTCCACACCAACGGCGGCATGTCGCCAGGACAAGTCATCGACGTCTCATCTCACACCGGCGATGCATAGGCTGGTGCGGAGGCGGATTTGTTAAAATTATGCGTACATAGGATTTTTTGATGCTAGTCTTTTGTTAGAGCAATGTTTAGGTCAACTGGCTCTGTTTAATTACTAAAATTGCTCGATTCAGTAAGTGTGGTATGTGTGCTATATGCTCTTTTGTGTGCCCAAATTAGCAAGGATGTTAAATTATGCAATGACGTACCCAGGGAAATTTCCACCAAAATTTGAATTATCAAGATCATCCCATGCGCGTAAAGCGGAAGAATTGTTTGTGATGCACACAATCGTTCAAAGTGAATGGTGTCCGGGGGCACCATGCGCAAAGTTTCCCTCCATATTTCGAAATTTTTGGCCTAACCGCCGAAATAACTACCCCCTCCCCCGCCCCCGCCCCCACCCTTCCCCATCCCCTTTCCTCCCCGACTACAAGTCACATTTCCCATGTTTCCTCCTTCCTTCCTAAGCTATAGCCGCTTCCTCGCTTGCTTCCTCGCTCTCGCCGTCTCGCATCCTACCGCCGAGGTCGCCATGGTCCTCTTCAATGACCTCTCTAGTTGTTCCTCCTCCGATGACGACTCCTTCACTGATACGTCTCCATCATATCTACAATTTTTTATTGTTCCATGCCAATATTCTACTACTTTCATATACTTTTGGCAACTTTCTATACTATTTTTGGGACTAACATATTGATCCAGTGCCCAGTGCCAGTTCCTGTTTGTTGCATGTTTTTTGTTTCGCAGTAAATCCATATCAAACAGAGTCCAAACGGGATAAAAACTGACGGAGATTTTTTTTTGGAATAAATGTGATTTTTGGGAAGAAAAATCAATGCGAGACGATGCCCGAGGGGGCCACGAGGCAGGGGGCGCGCCCTGGGCCCTCGTGGCCACATCGTAAGGAGGTTGATGCCCTTCTTTCGCTGCAAGAAAGCTAATATCCAGATAGAGATCGTGTTAAAATTTCATCCCAATCAGAGTTACGGATCTCCGGGAATATAAGAAACGGTGAAAGGGCAGAATCGGAGAATGCAGAAACAGAGAGAGACAGAGAGACAGATCCAATCTCGGAGGGGCTCTCACCCCTCCGCCTCCATGGAGGCCATGGACCAGAGGGGAAACCCTTCTCCCACCTAGGGAGAAGGTCAAGGAAGAATAAGAAGGAGGGGGCTCTCTCCCCCTCGCTTCCGGTGGCGCCAAAACATCGCCGGGGGCCATCATCACCACCGTGATCTTCACCAACACCTCCGCCATCTTCACCAATATCTCCATCACCTTCCCCCATCTATATATAGAGGTCCACTCTCCCGCAACCCACTGTACCCTCTACTTGAACATGGTGCTTTATGCTTCATATTATTATCCAATGATGTGTTGCCATCCTATGATGTCTGAGTAGATTTTCATTGTCCTATCGGTGGTTGATGAATTGCTATGATTGATTTAATTTGCTTGTGGTTATGTTATTGTCCTTTGGTGCCCATCATATGAGCGCACACGTGGATCACACCATAGGGTTAGTTGTATGTTGATAAGACTATGTATTGGAGGGCAAGAGTGACAGAAACTTCAGCCTAGCATAGAAATTGATGCATACGGGATTGAAGGGGGACCAATATATCTTAATTCTATGGTTGGGTTTTACCTTAATGAACATTAGTAGTTGCGGATGCTTGCTAATAGTTCCAATCATAAGTGCATAGAATTCCAAGTCAGGTATGACATGCTAGCAGTGGCCTCTCCCACATAAAACTTGCTATCGGTCTAGTAATGTAGTCAATTGCTTAGGGACAATTTCGCAACTCCTACCACCACTTTTCCACACTCGCTATACTAACTTTATTGTTTCTTTATCTAAACAGACCCTACTTTTTATTTACGCGCTCTTTATTATCTTGCAAACCTATCCAAAAACACCTACAAAGTACTTCTAGTTTCATACTTGTTCTAGGTAAAGTGAACGTTAAGCGTGCGTAGAGTTGTATCGGTGGTCGATAGAACTTGAGGGAATATTTGTTCTACCTTTAGCTCCTCGTTGGGTTCGACACTCTTACTTATCAAAAGAGGCTACAATTGATCCCCTATACTTGTGGGTTATCATTCACCACCCGGGTATGTGATACGTCTCCAACGTATCTATAATTTTTTATTGTTCCATGCTATTATATTATCAACCTTGGATGTTTTATATGCATTTATATGCTATTTTATATGATTTTTGGGACTAACCTATTAACCTAGAGCCCGGTGCTAGTTTCTGTTTTTTTCATTGTTTTTGAGTATCGCAGAAAAGGAAAACCAAACGGAGTCCAATTGACCTGAAACTCCACGGAACTTATTTTTGGACCAGAAGAAGGCCAGGAAGTAAAAGAATTGGGCCAAAAGAGTCTCGGGCTGCCCACGAGGGTGGGGGTGCACCCCCTGCTTCGTGGACAGCCCGGAGACCCCCCTACCTTGTTCCTGACTCCAACACCTCTTATATAACCCAAAACTTCCAGAAAGAAACCTAGATCGGGAGTTTCGTTGCCAGAAGCCTCCGTAGCCACCGAAAACCAATCTAGACCCGTTCTGGCACCCTGCCGGAGGGGGGAATCCCTCTCCGGTGGCCATCTTCATCATCCCGACGCTCTCCATGATGAGGAGGGAGTAGTTCTCCCTCGGGGCTGAGGGTATGTACCAGTAGCTATGTGTTTGATCTCTCTCTCTCGTGTTCTTGAGTCGGGACGATCTTGATGTATCACGAGCTTTGCTATTATATTTGGATCTTATGATGTTTCTCCCCCTCTACTCTCTTGTGATGAATTGAGTTTTCCCTTTGAAGTTATCTTATCGGATTGAGTCTTTAAGGATTTGAGAACACTTGATGTATGTCTTGCATGTGCTTATTGAAGGAAATATGCCCTAGAGGCAATAATAAAGTTTATTATTTATTTCCTTATATCATGATAAATGTTTATTATTCATGCTAGAATTGTATTAACCGGAAACATAATACATGTGTGAATACATAGACAAACAGAGTGTCACTAGTATGCCTCTACTTGACTAGTTCGTTAATCAAAGATGGTTATGTTTCCTAACCATGAACAATGAGTTGTTATTTGATTAACGGGATCACATCATTAAGTGAATGATCTGATTGACATGACCCATTCCATTAGCTTAGCACCCGATCGTTTAGTATGTTGCTATTGCTTTCTTCATGACTTATACATGTTCCTATGACTATGAGATTATGCAACTCCCGTTTGCCGGAGGAACACTTTGTGTGCTACCAAACGTCACAACGTTACTGGGTGATTATAAAGGAGCTCTACAGGTGTCTCCAAAGGTACATGTTGGGTTGGCGTATTTCGAGATTAGGATTTGTCACTCCGATTGTCGGAGAGGTATCTCTGGGCCCTCTCGGTAATGCACATCACTTAAGCCTTGCAAGCATTGCAACTAATGAGTTAGTTGCGGGATGATGTATTACAGAACGAGTAAAGGAACTTGCCAGTAACGAGATTGAACTAGGTATTGGATACCGACGATCGAATCTCGGGCAAGTAACATACCGATGACAAAGGGAACAACGTATGTTGTTATGCGGTCTGACCGATAAAGATCTTCGTAGAATATGTAGGAGCCAATATGGGCATCCAGGTCCCGCTATTGGTTATTGACCGGAGACATGTCTCGGTCATGTCTACATTGTTCTCGAACCCGTAGGGTCCGCACGCTTAAGGTTACGATGACAGTTATATTATGAGTTTATGCATTTTGATGTACCGAAGGTTGTTCGGAGTCCCGGATGTAATCACGGACATGACGAGGAGTCTCGAAATGGTCGAGACATAAAGATTGATATATTGGAAGCCTATGTTTGGACATCGGAAGTGTTCCGGGTGAAATCGGGATTTTACCGGAGTACCGGGAGGGTTACCGGAACCCCCCGGGAGCCATATGGGCCTTCATGGGCCTTAGTGGAAAGGAGAAAGGGGCAGCCCAAGGTGGCTACGCCACTTCCCCCTCCCCTAGTCCTATTAGGACTAGGAGAAGGTGGCCGGCCCCCCTCTCTCCCTTCCCCTCCGAGGAATCCTAGTTGGACTAGGATTGGGGGGAGGAATCCTACTCCCAGAGGGAGTAGGACTCTCCTGCGCCTCCCCTCCTTGGCCGGCCAGCCCTCCCCCTTGGCTCCTTTATATACGGAGGCAGGGGGCACCTCTAGACACACAAGTTGATCCACGTGATCTATTCCTTAGCCGTGTGCGGTGCCCCCTGCCACCATATACCTCGATAATACTGTAGCGGAGTTTAGGCGAAGCCCTGCTGCTGTAGTTCATCAAGATCGTCACCACGCCGTCGTGCTGACGAAACTCTTCCCCGACACTTTGCTGGATCGGAGTCCGGGGATCGTCATCGAGCTGAACGTGTGCTCGAACTCGGAGGTGCCGTAGTTTCGGTGCTTGATCGGTTGGATCGTGAAGACGTACGACTACTTCCTCTACGTCGTGTCATCGCTTCCGCAGTCGGTCTGCGTTGGGTACGTAGACAACACTCTCCCCCTCGTTGCTATGCATCACATGATCATGCGTGTGCGTAGGAAAATTTTTGAAATTACTATGAAACCCAACACTTATCTGTGGTGACAATGGGATATCACGTGATCCACTTGATGTATGTTTTGGTGATCAACTTGGAGTTATGTGACCTCGTGAACTTATGCATAGGGGTTGGCACACGTTTTCATCTTGACTCTCCAGTAGAAACTTTGGGGCACTCTTGGAAGTTCTTTGTGTTGGTTGAATAGATGAATCTGAGATTGTGTGATGCATATCTTATAATCATACCCACAGATACTTGAGGTGACATTGGAGTATCTAGGTGACATTAGGGTTTTGGTTGATTTGCGTCTTAAGGTGTTATTTTACTATGAACTCTAGGGTTGTTTGTGAGACTTATAGGAATAGCCCAATGGATTGATCGGAAAGAATAACTTTGAGGTGGTTTCGTACCCTACCATAATCTCTTCGTTTGTTCTCCGCTATTAGTGACTTTGGAGTGACTCTTTGTTGCATGTTGAGGGATAGTTATATGATCCAATTATATTATTATTGTTGAGAGAACTTGCACTAGTGAAAGTATGAACCCTAGGCCTTGTTTCAACGCATTGCAATACCATTTTCGCTCACTTTTATCATTAGTTACCTTGCTGTTTCTATATTTTGAGATTACAAAAACCTTTATCTATCATCCATATTGCACTTGTATCACCATCTCTTCGCCGAACTAATGCACCTATACAATTTACCATTGTATTGGGTGTGTTGGGGACACAAGAGACTCTTTGTTATTTGATTGCAGGGTTGCTTGAGAGAGACCATCTTCATCCTACGCCTCCCACATATTGATAAACCTTAGGTCATCCACTTGAGGGAAATTTGCTATTGTCCTACAAACCTCTGCACTTGGAGGCCCAACAACGTCTACCAGAAGAAGGTTGTGTAGTAGACATCAGTATGCCTCTCTTCTCTCTCTCTCTCTGGCTATGGCTTGTAATGAAGGATTTTAACCCGGCGGTCGATTTGAGTCATTTCTTCCTCTTGTAGCTCCCTAGGACCATCAGTTGCAATGAATGGAGCGGGGTGGCTGAAGATCTGTCTGCTCGTTGTCACCATCAATCTCCATGAGTGAAGCTAGTTGCGTTTGAATCTATGGACAGTGGGAGGAAGTTTCTGGCATGTGAAGAGAAGGTTAGACCCTCTTTGGTTGTTACAAATCATTTGTTAGATGTGATTCAGACACTGTCATATGTCTCCAACATATTTATAATTTTTTATTGTTCCATGCTTTTATATTATCTATTTTGGATGTTTTATATGCATTAATATGATATTGTATATGATTTTTGGGACAAACCTATTAACCTAGAGCCCAGTGCCAGCTCCTGTTTTTCCTTGTTTTAGAGTTTCGCAGAAAAGGAATACCAAACGGAGTCCAAACGGAATGAAACTTTCGCGGTGATTTTTCTTGGACCAGAAGACATCCAGAGGACTTGGAGTACACATCAGGGAAGCCACGAGACATCCACAAGGACAGAGGGTGCGCCCAGGGGGTAGGGCGCGCCCCCACCCTTGTGGGCCCCTCATGACTCCACCGACCTATTTCTTCTGCCTATATATTCTCAAATACCCCAAAACCTTCCAGGGGAGCCACGAAACCACTTTACCACCGCCGCAACCTTCTGTACCCATGAGATCCCATCTAGGGGCCTTTTCCGGTGTCCTACGGGAGGGTGATTCAATCACGGAGGGCTTCTACATCAACACCATTGCCTCTCCGCTGAAGCATGAGTAGTTTACCACAAACCTACGGGTCCATAGCTAGTAGCTACATGGATTCTTCTCTCTCTTTGATTCTCAATACCATGTTCTCCTCGATATTCTTGGAGATCTATTCGATGTAATACTTTTTTGCGGTGTGTTTGCCGAGATCCGATGAATTGTGGATTTATGATCAGCTTATCTATGAATATTATTTGAATCTTCTCTGAATTCTTATATGCATGATTTGATATCTTTGCCAGTCTCTTCGAACTATCAACTTGGTTTGGCCAACTAGATTGGTTTTTCTTGCAATGGGAGAAGTGCTTAGCTTTGGGTTCAATCTTGTGGTGCTCGATCCTAGTGACAGAAGGGGAACCGACGTGTATTATAGTGTTGCCACCGAGGATAACAAGATGGGGTTTTCATCATATTGCTTGAGTTTATCCCGCTGCATCATGTCATTTTACTTAATGTGTTACTCTGTTCTTATGAACTTAATACTCTAGATGCAGGCAAGAGTCGGTCGATGTGTGGAGTAATAGTAGTAGATGCAGAATCGTTTCGGTCTACTTAACACGGATGTGATGCCTATATTCATGATCATTGCCTTAATTAGATATTGTCATAACTTTGCGCTTTTCTATCAATTGCTCGGCAGTAATTTGTTCACCCATCGTAATATTTTCAATCTTGAGAGAAGCCTCTAGTGAAAACTATGGCCCTCGGGTCTATTTGCCATCATATAAGTTTTTGATCTACAATTTAGTTTCCTATTTACTTTCTTTGCAATCTTTTACTTTACGATCTATAAACCAAAAATACCAAAAATATTACTTTACCAATTATCCATCTATATCACATCACACTTTGCAAATAACCATGAAGGGATTGACAACCCCTTTATCACGTTTCGTGCAAGTTGGTGTTTGTTTGTGCAGCTATTCGGTGACTTGTGCGTTGTCTCCTACTGGATTGATACCTTGGTTCTCAAAAGCTGAGGGAAATACTTGCTCTACTTTGCTACATCACCCTTTCCTCTTCAAGGGAAAAACCAACGCAAGCTCAAGAGGTAGCAGGAAGAATTTCTGGCACCGTTCCCGGGGAGATCTACGCCAAGCCGAGACATACCAAGTACCCATAATAAACTCCCATCCCTCGCATTGCATTATTTGCCATTCGCCTCTCATTTTCCTCTCCCCCACTTCTAAAAAAATTGAAAAGTTTTGCCTTTTCTTTGCCCCTCTTCTGTTCGTCTTCTTCATTTGCTTTTTCCTTGCTCGTGTGTTGTATTGCTTGCTTTGTCACGATGGCTCAAGATAATACCAAATTGTGTAACTTTTCCAATACCAACAATAATGATTTTATTAGTACTCCGATTGCTCCTGCTACTAATGCGGAATCTCGTGACATCAATACCGCTTTGCTGAATCTTGTTATGAAAGATCAATTTTCCAGCCTTCCCAATGAAGATATCACATCCCATCTTAATAATTTCATTGATTTGTGTGATATGCGAAAGAAAAAAGATGTGGATAATGATATTGTTAAATTGAAGCTATTTCCATTCCCACTTCGATATCGTGCTAAAACATAGTTTCATCTTTGCCTAAAAATAGTATTGATTCATGGAATAAGTGTAAAGATGCTTTTATTTCCAAGTATTTTCCTCCCGCTAAGATCATCTCCCTTAGGAATGATATTACGAATTTTAAGCAACTTGATCATGAACATGTTGCACAATCTTGGGAGAGGATGAAATTAATGATTAGAAATTGCCCCACTCATGGTTTGAATTTGTGGATGATTATACAAAAAATTTATGCTGGCCTGAATTTTGTTTCTAGAAATCTCTTAGATTCGGCCGCGGGAGGCACTTTTATGGAAATTACTTTAGGAGAGGCTACTAAAGTCCTAGATAATATTATGGTTAATTATTCTCAATGGCATACCGAAAGATCTTCCACTAGTAAAAAAAGTGCATGCAATTGAAGAGATTAATGTTTTGAGTGGAAAGATGGATGAGCTTATGAGATAATTTGCTAGCAAGAGTGCTCCTACTATTCCAAATGATATTCCTTTGTCTACTTTGATTGAAAACAATAATGAATCTATGGATGTGAATTTTGTTGGTTGGAACAATTTCGATAATAACGCGTATAGAGGTAATTTTAATCCTAGTCCATTTCCTAGTAATCCCTCTAATAATTATGGTAATTCCTACAACAATTCTTATGGAAATTACAATAAGATGCCCTATGATTTTGAGAATAGTGTTAAATAATTTATAAGTTTGCAAAATAATTTCAATGCTTTGATTGAAGAAAAATTGCTTAAGATTGATGATTTGGCTAGGAACGTGGATAGAATTTCTCTTGATGTTGATTCCTTGAAACTTAGATCTATTCCACCTAAGCATGATATCAATGAGTCTCTAAAAGCCATGAGAATTTCCATTGATGAGTGCAAAGAAAGAACCAGTAAGATACGTGCTAAAAAGATTGGTTTATAAAAGAGTTCTCTTCTAGTTTCCGTGAAAATAAGGATGAAGATCTTAAAGTGATTGATGTGACTCCTACTGAATCTTTGTTTTCTAATATAAATCCTGATAAAGATGGGACTGGAGATGAGTCAACTTCAATTAAAAGGCATCCCAATGATTCAGAGATTTCAGATCTTGATGCAAAAATTGATAAAAGTGGGATTGGAGAGGTCAAAAATTTAGATAGCAATGAACCCACTCTTTTGGATTTCAAGGAATTTAATTATGATAATTGTTCTTTAATAGATTGTATTTCCTTGTTGTAATCCATGTTGAATTCTTCTCATGCTTATAATCAAAACAAAGCTTTTACTAAACATATCGTTGATGCTATGATGCAATCTTTTGAAGAAAAGCTTGAACTCGGGGTAAATACTCCCGAGTTCGGGGTGAAACAAGGCTTCTGCTGAGCTCCTGAGTTGTACTTCCCCTATCCATACTTTGTCTTGCGGCTCTCAATCTGCTACCGCTTCCCTTCCATTCTTTGCTTCAGAACATTCAATGACGTAATGTCCAGTATTCCCACACTTGAAACAAGTAATGTGACTTAGATCCTTCTTGGCAGGTGTTGCTGGGTTAGAGCGGTTCTGATTGCTACCTGCTCCATTCCCGTTTCCATTCTTGGAGCCACTGTGGTTATGCGAACTTCCTCCATTGTGAGTATGTCCTCCATGGTTATGGGTAAATCCTCCCAAGTTTGGGGTGAAACGAGGCTTCTGCTGAGCTCCTGAGTTGTACTTCCCCTGTCCATACTTCCTCTTGTGGCTCTCAATCTGCTGCTGCTTCCCTTCAATCATAAGAGCCTTGTCTACCAACTCCTGGTAGTTGTTGAACGTTGCCACCATCAACTGCATACTCATCTCATCATTCAGCCCTTCCATAAACTTCTCCTATTTTGCGGCATCGGTGGCCACGTCATCTGGGGCATAACGGGCTAGCTTGCTAAACTCCTCCACGTACTGCCCTATTGTATGGTTGCCCTGGCGTAAGTTGCGAAACTCACGCTTCTTCATGCTCATAGCTCCAGTCGAGACATGAGCAGTGCGGAATGCTTGCTGAAACTGCTCCCAAGTAACATTGGCTATGGGGAAAGTGGCTGTGTAATTCTCCCACCATGCGGCTGCGGGTCCATCCAATTGGTGTGCGGCAAAATGCACCTTCTCAGCATCTGTGCAACCGGTAGTGGTTAACTCCCTTCCAATCCTACGTAGCCAGTCATCCGCAACTATGGGCTCGGTGCTACTGGAAAACACCAGTGGTTGTAACCTCACAAAACAGGCTAAGTTGTCCACTGGAGGTGGTGGCGGTGGGTTGTTGTTGTTGTTGTTGCCCTGATTCTGAACTAGCAACTGCATCAGTGTATTTTGTTGCTGGATCAACTGAGTGAGCTCCGGTGGGAAGGAAAATCCGGGGTCACGTCTCGGAGGCATCTGATGGGTTTAGAGGGGAGAGATTAGAATAGAATGAGGTCTAATGAGAAAGCACTACCCATATGCACATGAGACAAACACAATCAATATCACTCCAAAACAAAATCAATCAAGGGCATACAATCGATCTAACTATCGTTACAGTGCTCGGACTACTAATATATACATGGGGGAATACTACTAATAATATGGTGGTCTACTAGAAATTTTAAACGGTAGAAGATTCCAAAAGGCGTGTCTTCATCCAGCTGTGTAAACTTATTCCTCGTGTCTGCCATCCTATAGTGTAGAAAATGGAGAGGAGTCATAAATGAGAAGAGAAGAGTGACCTATGGCTCATCTTAGTGGTCATGTCCTACATTCAACGTGTGCTCTGATACCATCTTGTAGCGACCCGACCTCAAACGGTCAAGTCTCTGTGCTTCAGTGTCATCCCTGGATCGGTAATGCTGACACACAGTACTCGAATGGATTTATAACAGAGTAGCAATCACACACTTATTACATCGATAGTCTTAAAAAGAGAACTTATTACAATAAATATGTCTTAAGGCCATCTAAGTAAGATAACAGCGGAAGGCTTGAAAGACAAAGTGAGTCTATCAACTCCAACGGCATAGCTGAGTGCACGACAAACGGCCTAGCGCACCTTACTCTTCGTCTAGAAAGTCTGCAACATGATACGTTGCAGCCCGAAACGGGTCAGCACATGGAATATGCTGGCGATAAAACACAGTAGAGCAAAGAATAGATAAATGCTATCACTACATGCATATATGGCTGGTGGAGGCTCTATGGTTATATATATTTTTGTGAAAAGCCAATTTTTCCCTGCAACAAAGGAATATATTTTATTTTACTATCATGGTGGTTGAAACATTGAGAAGGTTCCTCCAACTCAATCCCAATTAAAGTAATCATTATCAACCCAACAAATTAATTTAGAGTGATGAGATCAAATCAATAATTCAAGTACCAGATACTCAAGTTGTCCATAACCGGGGATACGGCTAACCATGATTAGTTTGTACACTCTGTAGAGGTTTGCGCACTTTTACCCACAAGACTCGATCTCCTCCGTTGGATTTCTAGCACTACATGGTGTTTGAGAAACGGATGACCGAGACACAGTCTTTTGGAAGCATTAACTCTAACCCTGGGTGGATAGTACCAACCTACATCCCCTACATCTGCTAGCCTACCACTAGAAGAGGTCATGCAACCTACTCGACTATGCTAGAGCCCATAATAGCTTGTGGCTGCACACGGAAGTTTCTAGCATGAACAATCTTATGATCCCTTTGAGCCTGCGTGGTGAAC
Source organism: Triticum urartu (assembly GCF_003073215.2). Taxonomy (NCBI): domain Eukaryota; kingdom Viridiplantae; phylum Streptophyta; class Magnoliopsida; order Poales; family Poaceae; genus Triticum; species Triticum urartu. The sequence goes on from NC_053024.1 coordinate 638,754,974, forward strand.
CGTAGGATGATCACACGGGTACTCTAGGATATCCTAGGACAACATTGGATTCTCCAGGTGCCCGCAACCAATCCACCCAGATGTGTATTTAAGTAGCCACCTTAAGTAAACCATTAATTAAGAATCTCACATCTGTCATGGATACTCTCAAACCCAAAACACGTCTACGAGCATAGCATGGAAATAAGTAGCATAACGTAGAAGTAACTCCTAGGGTTTGATAATATAAGGGTAATAGGTACTACCTCATCATCTACTTCCCAAACCCACAAGTTAGGAGATCCTACTCATGCAATGTTTGAGGGTTGAAACTAATGCATAAAAACTGGGTAAAAGGGATATGGTCAAAGTGTTACTTGCCTTGCTGACGATCCGCAAAACCTAGAGACTCGTAGTAGCACGCTTCGCACTCCAGGAATTCTATCACAAACAAACAATAGCATACATAATCACTCAACTAAAAGCACGGATAAAACTCAAATAAGAAGATCTAACTAGAAAGTTCAATTGAAGAACTCCGGTTTGCAAAAAGAATCAAATCAAACGGAGCAACGAAACTCAAACTACGAAAGAAACAAGATCTGTTTACTAATCTGGACTAAAGTCAAATTTTACAGTACCAAAATCTTGTTCAAGTTGGTTAAACAGAAAGTGGGCTTCGAGACGAAGATCTAGGCGCTTGTTTCACCTGATTTGGATAAACGAGCGAAAAGATAAACTAAAACGAAGATCTAGGCAGAAATCTCGATCGAAAATAATCACGGAAAAACCCTGGAAAATAAAACAAGATGAACAGGCTAATGATCGAACGTTCGTTGTCTGTGGCTAACTGACGAACAGCCTTCGTTAAAACGAACGTACGGACGAACGTTCGCTATTTAACTAAACCAAACCGAAACTTAAAAAAACTAGATCTAGGGTTTTGAAAAAATTCGATGGTTTTCCTGAGAAAACCAAGTTGTCGGCGGCGGCTACCTCGGCAACGGCGGGATCGGTGGCGGCGGGCGGCGGGGAACGGCGGCGGCGGAGCGACGGGGTGGCAGTGGCGACGGGCGGCGGCTTCGCAGGGCGGCAGCGGCTTCGCGGGGCGGCGGCGGTGGGGAACGCGTCGGCGGCATTAGGGTTTGCGGAGGCGGGGCGGCTGGGCTGGTGGGGCGAGGTGTTCGGAACGGACGCAGCCCGTTAGATCGGTTTACTTTTTTTTAAATAATCCTGACGCGGAAAAACTAATAAAATAAATACTAAACGAAGTCCAAAAATCCCGAAATAAATTTTCACGGTCCTCTAATAATATTGCGGGCAAGGTGAACATTTATCTGGGCCTCTATTGCAATTTTGAAAAACGCATATTTTTCCTATTTCAAATAAAATAGCAATAAAAGTCCAAATAAAATACTTATTTGATTTTAATATTTTTCCTCCAATATTTCTTTATTTGGAGAAGTCATTTTGTCCCCTCTCTTTTATTTTTTCATATTAGGAATATTTGAAGAGAAAAATAATTAAAACCAAATGATCCTCTTTTCAAAATTTGAGAAAAACTCAAATATGAAAATAAAAAAATTCCCAACTCTCTCCGTGGGTCCTTGAGTTGCTTAGAATTTCTAGGATCAACCAAAATGCAATAAAATATGATATGCAATGATGAGCTATGTATAACATTCCAAATTGAAAATTTGGGATGTTACAAACCTACCCTCCTTAAGATGAATCCCGTCCTCGAGATTCGGGTTGGCTAGAAAATAGGTGTGGGTGGTCCTTGCGTAGGTCTTCCTCTCATTCCCAGGTGGCTTCATCCTTGGCATGGTGGCTCCATTGAACTTTGCAAAATTTTATAACCTTGCTGTGTGTAACTCGGCTGGCAAACTTGAGAATCTTGAATGGTTTCTCCTCATAGGTCAGATAACTATCCAACTGAATTGCTTCCAGGGGCACTGTATCTCTCAAAGGAATATCGGCCATCTCAGCATGACACTTCTTCAACCGGGAAATGTGAAACACATCATGAACTCCTGATAGTCCTTCGGGTCCAACTTGTAGGCAACTACTCCCATACGTTCCAAAACTTGGTATGGTCCTATGAATCTTGGGGCTAGATTTCCCTTAACTCCAAAACGTTTAACTCCTCGCAAGGGTGACACACGAAGATATGCTCTATCTCTGATTTCGTAAACTACCTCCTTGCGTTTTGGGTCTACATAACTTTTCCGCCTGGACTAAGCTACCTTCAGTCTGTCTCGAATCAGCTTAACCTTCTCTTCTGACTCCTTGATCAAATCGGGTCCAAACAACTGGCGGTCTCCAACTTCATCCCACATCAACGGCGTCTTGCACCTTCTTCCATACAAACCTTCGAAAGGTGTCGTCTTCAAACTGGCTTGGTAGCTGTTGTTGTATGAGAACTCCGCGTAGGGCAAGTTATCATCCCAACTAGATCCATAATCTAGCGCACAAGCTCTCAACATGTCCTCGAGAATCTGATTGACTCTCTCGGTCTGTCCATCTGTCTGCGGATGAAAAGCGGTATTGAATTCTAGCCTGGTACCCAAAGTCTGGTGCAGCTGGTGCCAAAACTTTGAAGTAAACTGTGTTCCTCTATCTGATACGATGGTCCTCGAAACTCCATGCAGACATATGATCCTAGTCATATATATCTTGGCCAACTTCACACTTGTATAGGTGGTCTTCACTGGGATAAAGTGAGCTACTTTGGTCAGACGATCCACTACTACCCAGATAGAATCATACCCGATCAGGTCCTGGGTAAACCAGTGATAAAATCTATGCCAAGCTTGTCCCACTTCCATTCGGGTATTGGCATAGGCTGCAGTAATCCTGCTAGCTTCTGATGTTCCTCCTTCACTCTCTGACATACATCACATACTGCTACATACTCGGCAATATCTTTCTTCATTCCAGTCCACCAGAAATGCTCCTTCAAATCCAAATACATCTTGGTGTTTCTAGGGTGTATCGAGTATGGCGAGTCATGAGCTTCCTGAAGTATCAACTTCCTGATCTCCGCATTATTGGGCACATATACACGGTCCTCAAACCACAAGGTGTCGTGCTAAGCCTCACGAAAACCTTTGGCCTTTCCTTTGCTCATCTTCTCCTTTATCTCGACAATTTCCTTATCATCCTTTTGTGCTTCTCGAATTTTTCCCAATAATGTCGACTGAATTTCCAATGGTGCAACAAAACCTCTAGGGACTATCTCCAAGCGTAGCTCCCTGAGATCTTTAGCTAACTCCGTTGGCAATCCTCCGCTTATGAGGGTATTGACGTAACTCTTCTGGCTCAAAGCATCTGCTACGACATTGGCCTTGCCTGGATGATAGTGCAACTTCATATCGTAATCCTTTATGAGCTCCAACCATCTCCTTTGCCTGAGATTCAACTCCTTATGTGTGAAAATGTACTTCAAACTCTTATGATCCGTGTACACATCACAATGGTTTCCAATAAGAAAATGTCTCCAGGTTTTGAGTGCATGCACTACGACTGCTAACTCCAAATCATGCGTGGCATAATTTAATTCATGCGGTCGAAGCTGTTGTGAGGCATACAAAACAACTCTTCCGTCTTGTATAAGTACACTTCCAAGTCCTAAGCGAGACGCGTCGCAATACACTTGGAAATCCTTACATATATCTGGCAGAATCAGCACTGGGGCCGTAGTCAAACGTTTCTTCAACTCCTGAAAACTTGCCTCACATTCATATGTCCATTTAAACCTGGTGTCCTTCTTCAACGGCTCTGTCATGGGCTTTGCAATCTTAGAGAAATTCTCAATGAATCTCCGATAATATCCCGCGAGTCCTAGAAAACTGCGGATCTCTCCAACTGAGGTGGGTGCCAACCACTCAGTGACTGGCTGAACCTTAGTAGGGTCTAGCTACTGCTATACCTTCTCCTGATATAACATGTCCAAGGAATCCAACTTCCTTCAACCAAAACTCACACTTGTTGAACTTGGCGTATAACTGATGTTCCCTTTGCTTCTCGAGAACTAAATGCAAATGCTCCTTATGCTCCTCTTCATTCTTCGAGTATACTGAAATGTCATCAATGAACACCACAAAAAACTTATCCAAGAACTCCATGAACACTTTGTTCATCGTACTCATGAAAAAGGCAGGGGCATTAGTCAATCCAAATGACATAATCGTGTACTCATATGGCCTGTACCTTGTGGTGAAAGTTGTCTTAGGTATATCCTATTCTCAAATCTTCAGCTGGTGGTATCCTGATCGCAGGTCGGTCTTGGAAAATACTTTAGATCCTTGCAACTGATCAAACAAATCATTGATCACCGACAATGGATACTTGTTCTTGATTGTCACTTCATTCAATGCATGATAATCAACAACCATTCTCAGAGATTTATCCTTCTTCTCAACCAAGAGCATTGGGGCCCCCCATGGTGATGAACTTCGTCGAATGTAACCTTTCTCCAATAACTCCTTGATCTGCTTCTTAATCTCCTCCAGATCATTCGTGGGCATCCAGCATGGTCTCTTCGATATCGGTCTGGTGCCTGGCAACAGCTCTATCAAAAACTCAATATCACGATCTGGCGGCATGCTTGGTAATTCCTCTGGAAATACATCCGGGTAATCCTTCACTATATGCACTTCTTCCTGAACAACTCCCGTGAGAGAATTTACGTGAGTACTCTTAGGAGTATGCCTGGATACATACTTAATCCTTTGTCCCTCCGGTGTGGTGAGTAGAATTGACCTACTGGCGCAATCAATGTTTCCTCCATACTTCGATAACCAATCCATTCCTAGTATCACATCCAATCCTTGTGACTCCAGAATTATAAGGTCTGAGGGGAAAACATGGCTACCAATGGTTAAGGGTAACCGATCGCACCATCGGCTGGCCATATACTCTGCACCGGGTGAGCTCACTAGCAAAGGTGTCCTAAGGATTAGGGTGGGTAACTTAAACTTGTCCACAAATCCCCTTGAAATGTATGAATGCGATGCACCAGTATCAAAAAGAACGAGAGCGGTAAATGACTTAACCAAAAACTTACCGATGACTGCATCTGGCTGCTCTTCAACCTCCTCCACGTTCACGTGGTTCACTTGTCCCCTGTTGAAAGGGTTGGGCTTCTTCCCAGAGATTCCATTGCCAATACCATTCTTTGCTTCAGAACATTCAATGACGTAATGTCCAGTATTCCCACACTTGAAACAAGTAATGTGACTTAGATCCTTCTTGGCGGGTGTTGCTGGGTTAGAGCGGTTCTGATTGCTACCTGCTCCATTCCCGTTTCCATTCTTGGAGCCACTGTGGTTATGCGAACTTCCTCCATTGTGAGTATGTCCTCCATGGTTATGGGTAAATCCTCCCAAGTTTGGGGTGAAACGAGGCTTCTGCTGAGCTCCTGAGTTGTACTTCCCCTGTCCATACTTCCTCTTGTGGCTCTCAATCTGCTGCTGCTTCCCTTCAATCATAAGAGCCTTGTCTACCAACTCCTGGTAGTTGTTGAACGTTGCCACCATCAACTGCATACTCATCTCATCATTCAGCCCTTCCATAAACTTCTCCTATTTTGCGGCATCGGTGGCCACGTCATCTGGGGCATAATGGGCTAGCTTGCTAAACTCCTCCACGTACTGCCCTATTGTATGGTTGCCCTGGCGTAAGTTGCGAAACTCACGCTTCTTCATGCTCATAGCTCCAGTCGAGACATGAGCAGTGCGGAATGCTTGCTGAAACTGCTCCCAAGTAACATTGGCTATGGGGAAAGTGGCTGTGTAATTCTCCCACCATGCGGCTGCGGGTCCATCCAATTGGTGTGCGGCAAAATGCACCTTCTCAGCATCTGTGCAACCGGTAGTGGTTAACTCCCTTCCAATCCTACGTAGCCAGTCATCCGCAACTATGGGCTCGGTGCTACTGGAAAACACCAGTGGTTGTAACCTCACAAAACAGGCTAAGTTGTCCACTGGAGGTGGTGGCGGTGGGTTGTTGTTGTTGTTATTTTTCTTGTTGTTGTTGTTGTTGTTGTTGCCCTGATTCTGAACTAGCAACTGCATCAGTGTATTTTGTTGCTGGATCAACTGAGTGAGCTCCGGTGGGAAGGAAAATCCGGGGTCACGTCTCGGAGGCATCTGATGGGTTTAGAGGGGAGAGATTAGAATAGAATGAGGTCTAATGAGAAAGCATTACCCATATGCACATGAGACAAACACAATCAATATCACTCCAAAAAAAATCAATCAAGGGCATACAATCGATCTAACTATCGTTACAGTGCTTGGACTACTAATATATACATGGGGGGATACTACTAATAATATGGTGGTCTACTAGAAATTTTGATCGGTAGAAGATTCCATGATATCTGCTCCGGCTTCATCTTCATAATCATCATCACTGGGGTCGGAGTCAGTGTCGTCGATGATGATGTAGTCCTTGGGGTGGTCAGCATCTCCTCCTGGTGCAGGGTCTCCCATGAATACTCCTAGCTTCCTTGTCAGGTCGTCATTCTTCTCCACTAGTATGATGATTTCCTCCTCGTATCCGTCGCGTGTAGACTTGACTTCCTCTTCCAGCTCCATGTTCCTAGTCATCAACTTCTTCAGATCTATCATGCTTGCGCACATCTGGTTCTCCTGGCGACGAATGTGATGATTTAACTCCTGATGAAGGCTGCAATGGACCTGTCCTTCCTGGTGCTGATCATCTCCCATTGCTCATCTCGGCGCCCAGATATCTGGTAGATAGTGTCCTTAAGCTCCTTGTGATAAACTTCGCCGATGCGTCCCATGGCGATGTGGGCTGCCATGCTCTTGCCTAGACTCCAAGTTGGTGCATCAAAGGAAAACTCTATGGGCTCCGTTACTGGCGTGAATGTCCTTCCTGGAACTTGAACTCGAATCATCCAACGCTTCCTCTTCTGGTAGTGTGGAAGTGTAGGTCCCGGTGAGGCTTGGTATCCCAATGTTCAGGTACCTAGTGACTTCCTTCAAGTGTTGTCCAAAAGGCGTGTCTTCATCCGGCTGTGTAAACTTATTCCTCGTGTCCGCCATCCTATAGTGTAGAAAATGGAGAGGGGTCAGAAATGAGAAGAGAAGAGTGACCTATGGCTCATCTTAGTGGTCGTGTCCTGCATTCAGCGTGTGCTCTGATACCATCTTGTAGTAACCCGACCTCATACGGTCAAGTCTCTGTGCTTCAGTGTCATCCCTAGATCGGTAATGCTGACACACAGTACTCGAATGGATTTATAACAGAGTAGCAATCACACACTTATTACATCGATAGTCTCAAAAAGAGAACTTATTACAATAAATATGGCTTGAGGCCATCTAAGTAAGATAACAGCGGAAGGCTTGGAAGATAAAGTGAGTCCATCAACTCCAACGGCATAGCTGAGTGCACGACAAACGACCTAGCACACCTTACTCTTCGTCTGAAAAATCTGCAACATGATACGTTGCAGCCCGAAATGGGTCAGCACATGGAATATGCTGGTAATATAACATAGTAGAGCAAAGAACAGATAAATGCTATCACTACATGCATATATGGCTGGTGGAGGCTCTATGGTTATAATGATTTTTTTTTCGAAAAGCCAATTTTTCCCTACAACAAAGGAATATATTTTATTTTACTATCATGGTGGTTGAAACATTGAGAAGGTTCCTCCAACTCAATCCCAATTAAAGTAATCATTATCAACCCAATAAATTAATTTAGAGTGGTGAGATCAAATCAATAATTCAAGTACCAGATACTCAAGTTGTCCATAACCGGGGACACGGCTAACCATGATTAGTTTGTACACTCTGCAGAGGTTTGCGCACTTTTACCCACAAGAATCGATCTCCTCCGTTGGATTTCTCGCACTACATGGTGTTTGAGAAATGGATGACTGAGACATAGTCTTTCGGAAGCATTAACTCTAACCCTGGGTGGACAGTACCAACCTACATCCCCTACATCTGCTAGCCTACCACTGGAAGAGGTCATGCAACCTACTCAACTATGCTAGAGCTAATAATAGCTTGTGGCTGCACACGGAAGTTTCTAGCATGAATAATCTTATGATCCCTTTGAGTCTGGGTGGCGAACCGTAGGATGATCACACGGGTACTCCAGGATATCCTAGGACAACACTGGATTCTCCAGGTGCCCGCAACCAATCCACCCAGATGTGTATTTAAGTAGCCACCTTAAGTAGACCACTAATTAACAATCTCACATCTATCATGGATACACTCAAACCCAAACCACGTCTACGAGCATAGCATGGCAATAAGTAGCATAACGTAGAAGTAACTCCCAGGGTTTGATAATAAAAGGGTAATAGGTTCTACCTCATCATCTACTTCCCAAACCCACAAGTTAAGAGATCCTACTCATGCAATGTTTGAGGGTTGAAACTAATGCATAAAAACTAGGTAAAAGGGATATGATCAAAGTGTTACTTGCCTTGCTGACTATCCGCAAAACCTAGAGACTCGTAGTAGCATGCTTCACACTCCGGGAATTCTATCGCAAACAAACAATAGTATACATAAGCACTCAACTAAATGCATGGATAAAACTCAAATAAGAAGATTGAGGGAGTCCTGGATTATGGGGTCTCCAGACAGCCGGACTATATCCTTTGGTCGGACTGTTGGACTATGAAGATACAAGATTGAAGACTGCGTCTCGTGTCCGGATAGGACTCTACTTGGCGTGGAAGGCAAGCTAGGCAATACGGATATGTATATCTCCACCTTTGTAACCGACCTTGTGTAACCCTAGCCCCCTCCGGTGTCTATATAAACTGGAGGGTTTTAGTCCGTAGGACAACATACAATCATACCATAGGCTAGCTTCTAGGGTTTAGCCTCTCTGATCTCGTGGTAGATCAACTCTTGCAATACTCATATCATCAAGAATAAATCAAGCAGGACGTAGGGTTTTACCTCCATCAAGAGGTCCCAAACCTGGGTAAAACATCGTGTCCCCTGCCTCCTGTTACCATCCGCCTTAGACGCACAGTTCGGGACCCCCTACCCGAGATCAGCCGGTTTTGACACCGACATTGGTGCTTTCATTGAGAGTTCCGCTGTGTCATCGCCGTTAGGCTTGATGGCTCCTACGATCATCGATAGTGATGTAGTCCAGGGTGAGACTTTTCTCCCCGGACAGGTCTTTGTGTTAGGTGGCTTCGCACTGTGGGCCAACTCGCTTGGCCATCTGGAGCAGATCGAAAGTTACACCCCTGGCCACCAGGTCAGTTTGGAAGCTTAAACTACACGGTCGATATCCGTGGAGACTTGATCTTCGACAGATTTAGGCCCCTGCCTTGTGCGCCGCATGGTCACTATGAGTACGATTTAGCTCTACCATCGGACCGTATTCAAGAGATCGCACCGGCAGCCGCTCCGAACCTCAATTCGGAGCCAGTTGCGCCATCCATGGACGGGTGGATGGACCCCGTCCCGGAGGCCGTATCCTCAGCAGCGATCGAGCTGAATATCGAACTTACCCTTCACGAGAGTCGTGTTGCCAAACTGCCGGATCCTTCCCCGGCCACGGACTCCGAACCGCCTGCGCCCGTTCCTGTCGAATCCGATTGGGCGCCGATCATGGAGTTTACCTCCGCGGATATTTTTCAGCACTCGCCCTTTGGCGACATACTGAACTCATTAAGGTCTCTCTCCTTGTCAGGAGAGTCATGGTCGAACTACGTCCGGCAGGATTGGGATGCGGATGACGAAGAAATTCGCTGCCCACCCACCACCCACTTAGTAGCCACTGTCGATGACTTAACCGACATGCTCGACTTCGACTCCAAAGACATCGACGGTATGGACGACGATGCGGGAGTCGAAGAGGAACCACTGCCCATAGGGCACTGGACAGCCACCTCATCATACGATATATACATGGTGGATACACCCAAAGAAGGCAATGGTGACGAGACAATGGAGGATGACCCCTCCAAAAAGCAACCCAAGCGTCGGCGTCAGCGGCGCCGCTCTAAGTCCCGCCAAGGCAAAAGTGGTGACACCGGCACCGGAGATAATAGCACTCCGGACAGTGCCGAAGACAACAACAATCCCCTCCAGCAAGATTTAGAGCAGGAGGATGAAGGAGCCAGCCCTCCTGAGACAGTGGTAGATGGAGAGGCGGAGGATGATAATTACATGCCTCCCTCCGAAGACGAGGCAAGCCTCGACGATGATGAATTCGTCATGCCAGAGGATCCCGTCGAACAAGAGCGCTTCAAGCGCCGGCTTATAGCCACGGCAAATAGCCTCAAGAAAAAGTAGCAGCAGCTTCAAGCTGATCAAGATTTGCTAGCTGACAGATGGACTGAAGTCCTGGCGGCCGAGGAATATAAACTCGAACACCCCTCCAAGAGTTACCCGAAGTGCAGGTTGCTACTGCGACTGGAGGAGGAAGCACCGAAATCTACATCCCCGGCGTATGACGCGGCTGATCGGCCACCTCGTGGCCGCGACGGAGAGGCATTCCAGCCAAAAGCTCAGCCTGCACCCCGACACCATTCAAATAAAAAGGCATGGGGAAATACGCCAGACCTACGAGACGTATTGGAGGACAAAGCAAAACATGCAATATCGATCTATGAATCACGAGGGCGCGCCATTATGCGACACGATAATCGTCACGCAGATACAGTAAAAGTAAGTCCGGTCGGGCTGAACACAGCGGGCAAGACTCATTTGATCTGCGTTGCGACATAGTCCAGTACAAAGGCGCCGCACACCCCCTATGCTTCACAGGCGAAGTAATGGATCATTAAATCCTAGAGGGTTTCAAACCCGTAAATATTGAATCATACGACGACACAACAGATCATGTGGTATGGATCGAGGATTTCCTCCTGCACATCCACATGGCCCGCGGTGATGACCTACACGCCATCAAATACCTCCCACTAAAGCTCAAAGGACCAGCTCGACATTGGCTCAACAGCTTGCCAGCAGAGTCCATTGGATGTTGGGAAGATCTGGAAGCCGCATTCCTCCAGAACTTTCAGCGCACTTACGTGCGGCCACCAGATGCCGATGACTTGAGCCACATAATCCAGCAGCCAGAAGAATCGGCCAGGCAATTCTGGACACGATTCCTAACAAAGAAAAATCAAATCATCGACTGTCCGGATGTAGAGGCCCTAGCAGCTTTCAAGCATAACATCCGCGATGACTGGCTAGCCCGGCACCTTGGTCAGGACAAGCCGAAATCTATGGCAGCCCTCACGACACTCATGACCCGCTTTTTGCACGGGAGAAGACAGCTGGCTGGCTCGCAGTAATAACATATCAAAGAACCATGGTACTTCGGATACTAAGGACGGCAATGGCAGGTCACGTCGCAACAAACATAAGCACCGCATTAACAGCGACAATACCGAGGATACGGCAGTCAATGCTGGATTCAAAGGCTCTAAACCCAGTCAACGGAAAAAGCCATTCAAAAGAAGCACTCCGGGCCCGTCCAGTTTGGACCGTATACTCGATCGCTCGTGCCAAATACACGGCACCCCCGACAAGCCAGCCAACCACACCAACATGGATTGTTGGGTGTTCAAGCAGGCCGGCAAGTTAAATGCCGAAAACAAAGATAAGGGGTCACATAGCGATGACGAGGAGGAGCCCCGGCAGCCGAACACTGGAGGACAGAAGAGGTTCCCCCCACAAGTGCGTACGGTGAACATGATATACGCAACCCACATCCCAAGAGGGAGCGGAAGCGTGCGCTCAGGGACATATATGCGTTGGAGCCAGTCGCCCCAAAGTTCAACCCATGGTCCTCCTGTCCGATCACCTTAGATCGCAGGGACCACCCCACTAGTATCCGTCATGGCGGATTCGCCGCACTGGTCCTAGACCCAATCATTGACGGATTTCACCTCACTCGAGTCCTAATGGACGACGGCAGCAGCCTGAACCTGCTTTATCAGGACACGGTGCGCAAAATGGGTATATACCCCTCAAGGATCAAACCCACAAAAACGACCTTTAAAGGTGTCATACCAGGTGTAGAGGCCCATTGCACAGGCTCAGTCACACTAGAAGTGGTCTTCGGATCCCCGGATAACTTCCGAAGCGAAGAGTTAATCTTCGACATAGTCCCGTTCCGTAGTGGCTACCATGCACTACTCGGGCGAACCGCATTCGCGAGATTCAATGCGGTACCGCATTATGCATATCTCAAGCTCAAAATGCCAGGACCTCGGGGGGTCATCACAGTTAATGGAAACACAGAGCGCTCTCTCCGCATGGAGGAGCACACTGCGGCCCTCGCAGCAGAAGCACAAAGCAGCCTCTTAAGGCAATCCACTAGTTCGGCGATTAAGGACCCGGACACCTTCAAGCGCGCCCGGAGTAATCGGTAACTGGACCGCCTGGCACATTCCGAGCTTGCATAGCAATGCGGCCCCCACCCCGGTCCCAGCCAAGCGGCGAAATTCGTGCCACGCGTACATAATTACGCATTAAAAATACCATGGGCACAGCCGGGGAGGGGGCACGACTGCGGCACGCTCCAAGACGCGGCTTAAACCGCACTAGGGGCTTCCGCTTTGTTATTTTTCTCTTTCAAGACTTTAATCTCTGGAAACCCTGTCCGGTAGCATGATTGTCGAACACATGATGTAGCAACCAAGGAGGCAGAAAGCTACGTCACACCATGGAACTCCCAGGTGGATTACAATAACGAGTGAAATGTTTTCTTTAATACTATTCCTCAGCTTGCCCTTGGAAGGGACATGTCAAACAGTCCTACTTTTTGCTTATCGCACTACTTGTATCATTCTGCTTTAACGCACCTTTTTGAATAAACAATGCATAGCATTATGACTATTATTGCATTCTTCCTTTATATATATATATATATATATATATATATATATGTTCATTCACGACATCTACCATCCGTACACTCTGGTACGGCCAATACGCTAGGGGCTTAAGCATACCCCATAATACGACGTGAGAAGTCCGAACACTTTCGACAGTGCGGCACCCCGAACTTATAGCATTATATGCATCAGCTCCGAATCATGTCTTGGGTCAATAGTTGGGTTTGCCCGGCTCCCATGTTTTGGTACCTTACGTTCCGCTATATCGGCTAAGGTAGCACTGGGAGAACTACTGCGATTGTGCCCCGGTTCTGCTGGGCTAAGCACCTCAGTAGAGAAAGCTAAAACTGACTGTCATGATAAGGCGAGAGATTGGTCGCTGTTCGAGAGGTTTCAAGTCCCTAAAGACTTATGCCGCTTAGAGCGAGGAATCGGCCCTGTCCGGCTTAAGGCGTGTATCGCGCCCCGAATTCGGCCTTCCAAATACTAGGGTCTTTGCCAAAATTTAAAATTATAGAACTCTATGGCTAAGTGAGAGTGATAACGCATTATAGTCTGATTGCCTTGTTCGTTGTGCTGAGAACCTCCCGCGAAGGACCCAACAATGGGAACAAGAGTGCTCAGGTTTATCCCGAACACCCCAGCACTCGTGGCGTGGGGGCAGAAGCCGACGACTAGCCATCTCTCAGATTTGATAAACAACCGAACAGAAGGTAATATTTTAAATTCAGACAAGCATTGCATAGTGCATATGAACAAGTTTTCATAATACAGGATTACACGAGCAAGTTCATTCAAATATTACATCTTTTGCACACTCGTCCGCTACGAGACGGGCACCCTTCAGGACACCCTCATAGTACATTTCGGGGTGGCGATGATCCTTGCCCTGCGGCGGCCCTTCCTTCACCAGCTTCACGGTGTCCATCTTGGCCCATTGCACCTTCACACGGGCGAAAGCCCGGCGTGCACCTTCGATACAGACGGACCGCTTGATGACTTCCAGCCGTGGGCAGGCATCCAAAAGCCGCCTCACCAGGCCAAAGTAGCTGTTGAGAAGGGCGTCATCAGGCCACATCCGGACTATAAAGCCCTTCATGGCCTGTTCGGCCGCCTTGTGGAGCTCGACCAGTTGCTTCAGCTGGTCGCTCAGAGGCATCGGGTGTTCGGTCCTAGTATATTGAGACCAGAACAGCTTCTCCGTTGAGCTTCCCTCCTCGGCCTGGTAAAACTGTACGGCATATGACACGCTACGGGGGAAATCTGTGAATGCTCCTGGAGAGCTCCGAATTCAGGTAAGTAACAAGTAATTTACTTTCACATGCTTGCTTTGCATATAGAATGCCTTACCCGCCGCTATCTTCTTCATCGCATCAATCTCCTGGAGGGCCTTTTGGGCTTCGGCCTTGGCACTCTTTGCACTCTCAAGGATCGTGGCAAGCTCGGACTCTCGCATCTTCAAGTCAAGCTCCAACGCCTCGTGCTTCGTCACGAGAGCGTGGAGCTCTTGCTGCACCTCGCCCACCCATGCCTCATGCCTTTCCCGCTCGGTGCGCTCCTTGGTCGTTTTGTTTTCGGCCTCGGATAGCGCTTGCTTCAGGGTCGCCACCTCGGTCGTGGCCCCTGGCAAATTTACGATCATTCTGTCATTTTGCAATCGCATTCTTTTTATATATATCCATAGACTAGGTACTACTTACCTTTGTTCTCCTCGAGCTGCCTCTTGGCAAGGCCGAGCTCTTCCTTGGACACTTCGAGATCCTGCTTCAGTGCGGCGACCTCCGCAGTCAGTGCGGCAGAGGCCAGCAGCGAAGCCTGCATACGCATATAGACATACTTATATTAGACTCCTGCTATATTGTTTGATCCTCTGTTCGGCTTTTCTTTGTGAACACCGAATAGAGCATCAGGGGCTACTGTCTATGCGGTAATATTTTTCCTATATTTCAAATACTTACCTCAAAGTCTGTCAGAAGGCTGGCACAGGCTTCAGTCAGTCCACTCCGGTTTGCAAAAAGAATCAAATCAAACGGAGCAATGAAACTCAAACTACGAAATAAACAAGATCCGTCTACTAATCTGGACTAAGTCAAATTTTACAGTACCAAAATCTTGTTCAAGTTGGTTAAACAAACAGAGGGCTTCGAGACAAAGATCTAGGCGCTTGTTTCACCTGATTTGGATAAAACGAGCGAAAAGATAAACTAAAACAAAGATCTGGGCAGAAATCACGATCGAAAATAATCACAAAAAAAACCTGGAAAATAAAATGAGACGAACAGGCTAACGAACGAACGTTTGCTGTCTGCGGGTAACTGACGAACAGCATTCGTTAAAATGAACGTACGGACGAACGTCCACGATTTAACTAAACCAAAAAAACCGAACCGAAACTTAAAAAAACTAGATCTAGGGTTTCAAAAAAACCGAAGGTTTTCCCGAGAAAACCGAATCGGCGGTGGCGGCGGCTACCTCGGCAACGGCGTGATCGGTGGCGGCGGGTGGCAGCTCCGGCGGCGGGGAACGGCGGCGGGGCGACGGGGTGGCGGCGGCAACGGACGGCGGCGTCGCGACGGCGGCTTCGCGCGGCGGCGGCGGTGGGAAACGGTTGAGGCGGCGCTAGGGTTTGCGAAGGCGGGGCGGCTGGGCTGGTGGGGCGAGGCCTCGGCCTTTAAAGGGCCGGCCGGGGCGAGGTGTCCGGGACGGACACGGCCCATTAGGTCGGTTTACTTTTTTTTAAATAATCCTGACACGGAAAAACTAATAAAAGAAATACTAAACGGAGTCTAAAAATCCTGAAATAAATTTTCACGATCCTCTAATAATATTTCGGACAAAGTGAACATTTATTTGGGCCTCTAATGCATTTTTGAAAAATGCATATTTTTCCTAATTCAAATAAAATAGCAATAAAAGTCCAAATAAAATACTTATTTGATTTTAATATTTTTCCTCCAATATTTATTTATTTGGAGAAGTCATTTTATCCCCTCTTTTTTATTTTTTCATATTAGATATATTTTGAAGAGAAAAATAATTAAAACCAAATGATCCTCTTTTCAAAATTTAAGAAAAACTCAAATATGAAAATAACAAAATTCCCAACTCTCTCTGTGGGTCCTTGAGTTGCTTAGAATTTCTAGGATCAACCAAAATGCAATAAAATATGATATGCAATGATGACCTATGTATAACATTCCAAATTGAAAATTTGGGATGTTACATTGGTAGACCTTTCCTTAAAACAATTGGTGCAATTATTGATATGAAAGAAGGAAACATAAGATTCCAATTTCCGTTAAGGAAAGGCATGGAACACTTCCTCAGAAAGAAAATTAATTTACCTTATGAAACTATTATGAGAGCCACTTATGGATTGCATGCCAAATATGATAATACTTAGATCTATCCGTGTTTTTATGCCTAGCTAAGGGCGTTAAACGATAGTGCTTGTTGGGAGGCAACCCAATTTTATTCTTGTTCTTTCTTTTTAGGTTATGTTTTGCATTAAATAATTCATCTAGCCTCTGGTTAGATATGGTTTTTATTTTTAGTTAGTGTTTGTGACAAGTAAGACCTTTGGGATAGCTTACGGTGATAGTTGATTTGATCTTGCTGAAAAACAGAAACTTTTTCGCTCAGGAAAACAATTCTCATTTTTAGCAGATGCGCGATAAAATATTGATTATTTATTCAGAAGATTAATAAACAAATTTCTTAGATCGTCCTAATTTTTCAGGATTTTTGGAGTTACAAAAGTATTCGAAATATCCTAATTACTACATATTGTTCTGTTTTTTGACAGATTCCGTTTTTTGCGTGTTGTTTGCTTATTTTGATGCATCTATTGCTAGTATCGGGGGGGTATGAACCATGGAAAAGTTGAAATACAGTAGATATTATACCAATATAAATTAAGAATGAGTTCACAACAGTACCAAAAGTGGTGATTTATTTTCTTATACTAACGGAGCTTATGGGATTTTCTGTTGAGTTTTGTGTTGTGAAGTTTTAAAGTTTTGGGTAAGGATTTGATGGGCTATGGAATAAGGAGTGGCAAGAGCCTAAGCTTGGGGATGCCCAAGGCACCCCAAGGTAATATTCAAGGAAAACCAAGAGCCTAAGCTTAGGGATGCCCCAGAAGGCATCCCCTCTTTCGTCTTCGTCTATCAGTAAAGGCATCCCATCTTTCGTCTTCGTCTATCAACAACTTTACTTGAGGCTATATTTTTATTCACCACATGATATGTGTTTTGCTTGGAGCGTCTTGTATGATTTGAGTCTTTGCTTTTTAGTTTGCCACAATCATCCTTGCTGTACACACCTTTTGACAGAGACACGCATGAATCGTGATTTATTAGAATACTCTATGTGCTTCACTTATATCTTTTGAGCTAGGCAAATTTGCTTTAGTGCTTCACTTATATCTTTTTAGAGCACATCGATGGTTTTATTTTATAGAAATCGATGAACTCTCGCACTTCACTTATATTATTTTGAGAGTCTTTAAAACAGCATGGTAATTTGTTTTCGTTATAAAATTAGTCATAATATGATCCAACAGGGATATAATAAAAAAATTCATATAAAGTGCATTGAATACTATGAGAAGTTTGATTCCTTATGATTGTTTTAAGATATGAAGATGGTGATATTAGAGTCATGCTAGTGAGTAGTTGTGAATTTAAGAAGTGCTTGTGTTAAGGTTTGTAAGTCCCATAGCATGCACGTATATATGGTGAACCGTTATGTAACGAAGTTGGAGCATGAGATATTTTTTATTGTCTTACTTATGAGTTGCGGTCGGGGACGAGCAATTTTTCCTACCAATCTATCCCCCTAGAAGCATGCGCGTAGTACTTTGTTTCGATGACTAATAGATTTTTGCAATAAGTATGTGAGTTCTTTATGACTAATGTTGAGTCCATGGATTATATGCACTCTCACCTTTCCACCATTGCTAGCCTCTCTAGTACCGCGCAACTTTCGCCGGTACCATAAACCCACCATATACATTTCTCAAAATAGCCACCATACCTACCTATTATGGCATTTCTATAGCCATTCTGAGATATATTGCCATGCAATTTTCCACTGTTTTGTTTATTATGACACGCTCCATCATTGTCATATTGCTTTGCATGATCATGTAGTTGACATCGTATTTGTGGCAAAGCCACCATTCATCATTTTTTAGACATGTCGATCTTGATTCATTGCACATCCTAGTACACCGCCGTAGGCATTCATATAGAGTCATATTTTGTTCTAAGTATCGAGTTGTAATTTTTGAGTTGTAAGTAAATAAAAGTGTGATGATCTTCATTATTAGAGTATTGTCCCATGTGAGGAAATAAAAAAAAGAGAGAAAGGCCAAAAAAAGAAGGCCCAAAAAATAGAGAGAAAAAGAGAGAAGGGACAATGTTACTATCTTTTTGCCACGCTTGTGCTTCAAAGTAGCACCATGATCTTCATGATAGAGAGTCTCCTATATTGTCACTTTCATATACTGGTGGGAATTTTTCATTATAGAACTTGTCTTGTATATTCCAACGACGGGCTTCCTCAAAACGCCCTAGGTCTTCATGAGCAAGCAAGTTGGATGCACGCCCACTTAGTTTTTATTTTTGAGCTTTCATAAACTTATAGCTCTAGTGCATCC
Source organism: Triticum urartu (assembly GCF_003073215.2). Lineage (NCBI taxonomy): Eukaryota > Viridiplantae > Streptophyta > Magnoliopsida > Poales > Poaceae > Triticum > Triticum urartu. The sequence goes on from NC_053024.1 coordinate 638,773,486, forward strand.
GTTGCATGGCAATCCCTACTCACTCATATTGATATCTATTGATGGACATCTCCATAGCCCATTGATACGCCTAGTTGATGTGAGACTATCTCCTTCTTTTTGTCTTCTCCACAACCACCTTCTATTTCACCTATAATGCTATGTCCATGGCTCACGCTCATGTATTGCGTGAAAGTTGAAAAAGTTTGAGAACGTAAAAAGTATGAAACAATTGCTTGGCTTGTCATCGGGGTTGTGCATGATTTGAATATTTTATGTGATGAAGATGGAGCATAGCCATACTATATGATTTTGTAGGGATAAACTTTCTTTGGCCATGTTATTTTGAGAAGACATAATTATTTTCTTAGTATGCTTCAAGTATCATTGTTTTTATGTCAATATTAAACTTTTGTTTTGAATCAAACGGATCTGAACATTCATGCCACAATAAAGATAATTACATGATAAATGTGTTAGGTAGCATTCCACATCAAAAATTCTATTTTTATCATTTACCTACTCGAGGACGAGCACGAATTAAGCTTGGAGATGCTTGGTACATCTCCAACATATCTATAATTTTTTATTGTTCCATGCTATTATATTATCTGTTTTGGATGTTTTATATGCATTAATATGCTATTTTATATGATTTTTTGGACTAACCTATTAACCTGGAGCCCAGTGCCAGTTCCTGTTTTTCCTTGTTTTAGAGTTTCACAGAAAAGGAGTACCAAACAGAGTCCAAATGGAATGAAACTTTCGTGATGATTTTTCTTGGACCAGAAGACATCCAGGGGACTTGGAGTACACGTCGGGGAAGCCACAAGGCATCCACAAGGACGGAGGGCGCGCATAGGGGGTAGTGTGCGCCACCCACCTTTGTGGGCCCCTCGTGACTCCACCGACCTATTTCTTCCGCCTATATATTCTCAAATACCCCAAAACCTTCTAGGGGAGCCATGAAACCACTTTTCCACCATCACAACCTTCTGTACCCGTGATATCCCATCTAGGGGCCTTTTCCGGCGTCCTGCCAGAGGGGGATTCGATCACGGAGGGCTTCTACATCAACACCATTGCCTCTCCGATGAAGCGTGAGTAGTTTACCACAGACCTACGGGTCCATAGCTAGTAGCTCGATGGCTTCTTCTCTCTCTTTGATTCTCAATACCATGTCCTCCTCGATATTCTTGGAGATCTATTCCATGTAATACTTTTTTGCGGTGTGTTTGCCGAGATCCGATGAATTATGGATTTATGATCATCTTATCTATGAATATTATTTGAATCTTCTCTAAATTCTTATATGCATGATTTGATATCTTTGCAAGTCTCTTTGAACTATCGATTTGGTTTGGCCAACTAGATTGGTTTTTCTTGCAATGGGAGAAGTGCTTAGCTTTGGGTCCAATCTTGCGGTGCTCGATCCTAGTGACAAAAGGGGAACTGACACGTATTGTATTGTTGCCATCAAGGATAACAAGATGGGGTTTTCATCATATTGCTTGAGTTTATCCCGCTACATCATGTCATTTTACTTAATGTGTTACTCTATTCTTATGAACTTAATACTCTAGATGCAGGAAGGAGTCAGTCGATGTGTGGAGTAATAGTAGTAGATTCATAATCGTTTTGGTCTACTTGACATGGACATGATGCCTATATTCATGATCATTGCCTTAGATATCGTCATAACTTTGCGCTTTTCTATCAATTGCTTGACAGTAATTTGTTCACCCACCGTAATATTTTCTATCTTGAGAGAAGCGTCTAGTGAAACCTATGGCCCCCGGGTCTATTTTCCATCATATACGTTTCCGATCTACAATTTTAGTTTCCTATTTACTTTCTTTGCAACCTTTTACTTTCTGATCTATAAACCAAAAATATTGCTTTACCGATTATCCATCTATATTAGATCTCACTTTGCAAATAACTGTGAAGGGATTGACGACCCCTTTATCGCGTTGGGTGAAAGTTGGTGTTTGTTTGTGCAGGTATTCTGTGGCTTGTGCGTTGTCTGCTACTGGATTGATACCTTGGTTCTCAAAAGCTGGGGGAAATACTTACTCTACTTTGCTACATCACCCTTTCCTCTTCAAGGGAAAAACCAACGCAAGCTTAAGACAGTGTCACGGTCCCAACCCATTTATACCACACCTTCAACCAAACGCATCCTAAGACAGTGTCACAGTTTGTACCTAGTATCTAAAAATGTTGCCATATCATCAGCGGTGCCATTAGAAAATTATTTGGCACCGCTTTAGCATTTGTGCAGCCAACTTTGGTCCACACATCCGAGCAACCAAGCAGTAAAATACTAAATCTTTATGGCACGAAGGAACTGGGCATCGGAGCAACTAGGTGCTCCGGAGTCCGGGTCCCTGATTTTTTTCCGCTGCATCGGCTAGCCAGTGTAGGGCACCGGTGCGAGATGTAGCAACAATTGTCTTTACACCGGTTTTGGCATACCTAGTGGACGGACTTAGTGTTATTAGTTCTATGTTACTAAATATGTGCATGTACACACCTGTTAGTATCAATTTACTGTCATCCAAACACTGTCTCTATGTTGTTGCAGTTATATTTACCTTCCTCGTAAAATGTTAAACTTGTTATTTATAGTACATGAGTAAGAACTTGTAGCGTTGTTGTAGTTAATTATAACTTCTGATGTTTCAGAATTTGGTTGTTGTCTTAGTAGCAATTAATTCATTTGCACATTGATCTTTTTGAGAAGATATGTCATAATTAACCTGTTTCTTTAGTTTATCAAAATAAGTATTGGTGATTTTCTATGTTTCTATAAACCCATTTCCCTGATCTAGTTTTAAAATATTATAGGATGAACGGAAGTGTTCTTACTTGGAGTGGGTTGATCAAGAGTGACCACAGTCTTTGAAGATGTGCCTAGCAAAGCTTTGGAGTATGTATGAGGAAGAGAACAGAGTTAGGCTTAGAGAAAGTGTTGTCAACGTTGAAGAATATTTGAAGATACGAGATAAAAAGAGGAAGGTGGAGAATGAGCTCAGATTTTTTAAATCAGTCTTTGCTAAGATGGTGTTGGCGAAGGAGGAGGCACTTTCCCAGTTGGCCAGTGCAAAACAGGTTCTTACTGAACTGAAAGCAGAGGTGGATAAGACGAGTCTGGATGATCTCGATTAGGGAAATGGATATATTGTTCTAATATTGTTCTTATGAAGTTGAACTAGCTATATGATGTACTGTGTTGTTTTCAGGTAGCTATCGTACTGTGATGTTAAAATATATTTATGTGCCTGATATGAAATTGGCAAACAGTTGTTCGATATGAAATGTGAGTTTGTGTAATACTGGAATTATTAATTGTAAACTAATAAACCTGCTAAATGTGTCATGAAACTTTGCAAATGGATCTAGCAGTAAAAGCGCTTGTGATGGATAGCCCAATACCACACAGTATTTTTCATCAAATTGTGTGTGATGTAGTTGATAAAAGCAAACGGTTAACCAAGGCAGAGCATGTGTGATAGTTACACCTATCACACATGAGCCTATACATAAACCTATGTGGGTTGTACATACGAACGAAAACGTTTTCCCTGGATTGACTGTGTGGGATGTACATACAAAGGGAACGTTTTCCCTGGATTGACTGTGTGGGATGTACATACGAATGGAAATGTTTTCCCTGGATTGACTGTGTGGGATGTACATAAGAACGGAAACGTATACCTTATACGAACAGAAATGTTTTTCTTGGATTCACCGTGTGGGATGTACATACGAACAGAAATGATTGGGAATAGATGCCTCGCCCGATCGCACACGAGCTCATTTTGCCCCAGCATGTGTGCCAGGAGGGCCTATCCCCGACGGTTTCTGGGTCGTGTGGGAAGGTGTTGGGGAACATAGTAATTTCAAAAAAATTCCTACGCACACGCAAGATCATGGTGATGCATAGCAATGAGAGGGGAGAGTGTCGTCCACGTACCCTCGTAGACCGTTAAGCGGAAGCGTTATAACAACGCGGTTGATGTAGTCGTACGTCTTCACGATCGACCGATCCTCAGCACCGAACGTACGGCACCTCCGCGTTCAGCACACGTTCAGCTCGGTGACGTCCCACGAACTCACGATCCAGTAGAGCTCAAGGGAGAGTTTTGTCAGCACGACGGCGTGGTGATGATGTTGATGAAGCTACCGTCACAGGGCTTCGCCTAAGCACCACTACGATATAACTGAGGTGGATTATGGTGGAGGGGGGCACCGCACATGGCTAAGAGATCAACAGATCAATTGTTGTGTCTTTGGAGTGCCCCCCTACCCCCGTATATAAAGGGGGGAAGGAGGAGAGGTCCGGCCAAGGGAGAGGCGCGCCCAAGGAGGGCAATCCTACTCCAAGTAGGTTTGCCCCCTCCCTTTCCTATTCCAAGAAGGAGAAGGGGGAAGGAGGAGGTGGAGAGAAGGAAGGAGAGGGGGGGCCGCCGCCCCTTCCCCTTGTCCAATTCGGATTGGGGCAAGGGGGCCGCGCGCCACCTCCTGGCTGCCCTCTCTCTTCTCCACTAAGGCCCATAAGGCCCAATTGCTTCTCGGAGGGGTTCCGGTAACCCCCGGTACTCCGGTATATGTCTGAAACCTCCCGGAACCCTTCCGGTGTCCGAACATAGTCATCGAATATATCGATCTTTACATCTCGACCATTTCGAGACTCCTCGTCATGTCCTTGATCATATCCGGGACTCCGAACTACCTTCGGTACATCAAAACACAAAAACTCATAATACCGATCGTCACAGAACTTTAAGCGTGCGGACCCTACGGGTTTGAGAACTATGTAGACATGACCGAGACACGTCTCCGGTCAATAACCAATAGCAGAACCTGGATGCTCATATTGGTTCCTACATATTCTACGAAGATCTTTATCGATCAAACCGCATAACAACATACGTTGTTCCCTTTGTCATCGGTATGTTACTTGCCCGATATTCGATCGTCGGTATCTCAATACCTAGTTCAATCTCATTATCGGCAAGTCTCTTTACTCGTTCCGTAATGCATCATCCCACAACTAACTCATTAGTTGCATTGCTTGCAAGGCTTATAGTGATGTGCATTACCGAGAGGGCCTAGAGATACCTCTTCGACAATCGGAGTGACAAATCCTAATCTCGATCTATGCCAACTCAACAAGTACCATCGAAGACACCTGTAGAGCACCTTTATAATCACCCAATTACGTTGTGACGTTTGGTAGCACACAAAGTGTTCCTCCGGTATTCGGGAGTTGCATAATCTCATAGTCAGAGGAACATGTATAAGTCATGAAGAAAGCAGTAGCAACAAACTAAACGATCATCGTGCTAAGCTAATGGAATGGGTCAAGTCAATCACATCATTCTCTAATAATTTGATCCCGTTAATCAAATGACAACTCATGTCTATGCTAGAAAACTTAACCATCTTTGATTCAACGAGCTAGTCAAGTAGAGGCATACTAGTGACACTATGTTTGTCTATGTATTCACACATGTATTATGTTTCCGGTTAATACAATTCTAGCATGAATAATAAACATTTATCATGATATAAGGAAATAAATAATAACTTTATTATTGCCTCTAGGGCATATTTCCTTCAGAAGGACCCCCCTATCGCCCACACTCACTTGACGGCGGTTCCAAATGCCGTCGCGAAAAGGGGTTAAAACTCTTTGTATAGCACCTCGATGTACCAGTGGCACAGACCTAGCTCATGATGCCACTGATGGGGAACGAAGCATGAAAATCAAAAAAATTCCTACGAACACCCGAGATTTATCTAGGAGAGGCATAGAAACAAGAGGGGAGAGTGTGTCTACGTGACCTCGTAAACCGAAAGCGGAAGCGTATATAACGCGGTTGATGTAGTTGTACTCTTCGCGATCCGATCACGATCCAACCGATCTAGTGTCGAACAGATGACACCTCCGAGCTTAGCACACGTGCGGGGACGTCTCCTCCTCCTTGATCCAGCAAGAGAAGGCGGAGAAGTACATGGGATCACAACCATCACGACGGCGTGGTGGTGATGGTGGTGGTGGAGCTACTTCAGCGAGGCTTCGCCAAGCGCTACTAGAACGAGGACGGAGGAATTTCGAAGTAATGGGAGAGAGAGGGGCGCCAGGGGCTTGGTGTATCCTCTTGGGGCTCCCCCTCCCCTCTATATATAGGTGGAGGGGTGTGGGGAACAAACCCCTCCGAGCCCTAGGGCGCATCCATGGGGGAGAGGACCTGGACTCCAAGTCCAATCCTATTTCTACTAGGACTCCCCTTTTTTCCCTTCCCTAGCCACATGGACTTTTGAGGACTTGGTGCGTCTAGCCCAATAAGGCCAGGATGCCTCCCCTCAGCCCATGCCAGCCCTTGGGTCATGGTGGACCCACTTGTGGACTTCCAGACTCCTCTGGAATCCTTCTAAACCTTCTAGAAGCTTCACAGTATAATAACGAAAAAACTGCACCTTTTTCCTGAACCCAAAATGTGACTTCCCATATATAAGTATTTACCTCTCGACCATTCTGAGACTCCTCGTGACGTCCGGGATCTCATGCGGCCTCCGAACAACATTCGGTTACCAGTCATCAAATATCCCAATACTACTCTAGCGTCAACGAACGTTAAGCGTGCGACCCTGCGGGTTCGGGAATCGTGTAGTCATGACTGAGACACCTCTCCGCTCAATAACCAATAGCGGTACCTGGATGCCCATGTTGATTCCTACATATTCCACGAAGATCTTTTATTGGTTGAACCACGGTGTCAAGGATTCAGTTAGTCACGTATGCAATTCCCTTTGTCCGACGATATGTTACTTGCTCGAGATTCGATCGTCGGTATGTGCATACCTAGTTCAATCTCATTACCGGCAAGTCTCTTTACTCGTCCCATAATATAATATCATGTGACTAACTCATTAATCACATTGCTTGCAAGCTCTCTAAGATGGTGTAATACTGAGAGGGCCCAAAGATGTCTCTCTCTCTATCATACGGAGTGACAAATCCCAGTCTTGATCCATGTCAACCCAACAGACACCTTCGGAGATACATGTAGAGCACATTTATGATCACCCAGTTATGAAGTGGCGTTTGGATACACACTAAGTATTCCTCCGGTGTCAGGGAGTTACACGATCTCATGGTCTAAGAAACAGATACTTGACATGAAGAAAGCTATAGCAAATAAACTAAACGATCTAATTCTAAGCTTACGGTTGGGTCTTCTCCATCACATCCTTCTCTTAATGATGTGATCATGTTATCAAATGACAACTCATGTCTATGGTTAGGAAACTTAACCATCTTTGATCAACAAGCTAGTCTAGTAGAGGCTCACTAGAAATATTGTGTTGTCTATGTATTCACACATGTATTTAAGTTTCTGGCCAATACTATTCTAACATGAATGATAAATATTTATCATGAATAAGGAAATATGATAGTAACCAATTTATTATTACCTCTGGGGCATATTTACAACACGAAGAGCTGTTTCGATTTGCATCCCACCATCCTATGAATCATACATACAGTGGTACCAAATACCGTACACAGTTAACAAAATCATCTAAAAAATGCAGATTGATGGGAAAGAAGGCAAGCCCACCACCAGGATTTCGTCTGACTGGTTCCTCCAATCCGATTAAATCCCAAATCGTCGGGGAAGGCCGGAGGGGACTGCTTAGAGCTGCGCTTAAACATGGGTGCCAGGATTTTAATCCTAATCGATGGGCAATCATCAGGGTAAGTCCAGATCTCACTTCTGGCATCGACGCTGGAAGTAGAGGCGGGTGCTCCTCACCTTTTTGGCTAGCGGCCGGAAAAGTGGAAAGGGTCCGAGCGTTCGTGATTAGCGCCTTCGTTGAACTAGAGGGTGCTTAGAACATCTACAATTGAACTTTTCAAATTGACTGGACGGACGCATGACAACTTACCGGACATGAGAGAGAAAAAAAAAAGTTGACCGAACCGGAGCCTTCTTAAACGCATAGGTTGTTCGGCGCTCCTCAAACACAGCCCATATACATGGGCAATACGAGGAGTGCGTGGCCGTGTTTGATCAGTGGTCCTCCGTCGGCCATATATAATTTGACCCACTACGGACCATCTTTTCTCTTTGTTTAATTTTTCTCTTCTTTCTCTCCATCCCTACCAATCACATGTATGTGACCGGACGTATAGAGAAAAAAGTGTGGGACATAACTGCGTGCGTGAACAAATAGAGACCCAAAACGGACACGTCCAGACAGTAACTGGGTGCATCCATGGATGTTTAAGGGGCCAAATTTGCTCACTCTGGCTATAGATGCCCTTAGCTCATTTTCTAAATTTTGGTTGTTTATTTGTATATATACCTTTATGCTGCTACTAGTTCTAATCCCTCATGATCAAACCAAACCGAACTCCTGCACACACACACACACACACACACACACAAAAGAACTCAATCCAAATCCGCGCGTCATTCCTTCGGAGAAGGCTTCCTGAAGTTGCGTTGTGAGGTAATATATAGGTTAGATTTATAATCAGGACGCAAGAGCTCCCGTAGCTCAGTTGGTTAGAGCGTTGGTCTTATGAGCCGAAGGTCGCGGGTTCAAGCCCCGCCGGGAGCACCTTCTTTTTTGGTGTTTTACTTCGTAAACACGAGCTACACAATTCCTCTTCTTTTTTTGTTTGTCCCCTGGACGAAGATGCTTCCAAGTCGATGCCCGCCTGCCTCCGTCGATGCGTACTCCGCCATCACGTGCTACTCTTCTCTTGTCCGTCGATGCGTACAATATTTGCAAAGACGGAACAGCGACGTTCCGCGATGGCGGCAGATGGGCAGGTGCTGACGCCCCGGGTCGGTTTAATCTCTAGTTTCGCTCTTCGCCGGGCTTGTCCCCGCCTCCCCCTCTGCTAGCTCGTGTTTACGAAGTAAAACCAAAAAGGCATTTTCAAGTCTGACCAGTAAATCTTCAGCAACCGTTTGAACCGCGGAAACCATCCGATGTCGATTTGTATCGGTTCACGGGATGATCCGGACATAATTTTTTTCGCAAACCGAAGACAAAAGTGAAGGAGGTTTGCAAGAGTTCGGACCGCTCCCGAGCCTACTTCTGACCGATCCGTCCCACCAAAAACCCCTCTTCTATCCCACGCGCGCTCCCGCCTGGCACCAGCTGTCCGTGTTCATTCCGCTGTAGAGCGCGCCGCTCCGCATTGAAAATGGCTCGGGACAAACGTGACCTCACTGCCTCCGTCATCGAAGTGACGCGTCGGCCGAGGGCGCCGCTTGCTGCATGCCTACCTAAACACGCCTTCTCGCCGCATTTTCATACGCCGCCATTAACCCCGCGTGGAAGTCGAGAAACCTATTCCGACCCCACATTCATTCATGAGCGGGCCGGCATTAAACGCAAGGCCGGTCAAACTCTTACCGTCCGCCCTCTATTTAAACGAGGCCAGATACAGGGGCAAGAACCATACCCCTCCGCCGCTCCCCCAGACTCCTCCTTCACCATTCTTTCAATGGCTTCCGAAGAGTAGTTCTCCGGCATACAAACCGGCTAGGTGGCCCATCGAACCCGACGGATACGAGCGTGACAGCTTGCTGCTCCACCTCCCGCGCCTGACCCGATGGAGCAAGTTGCCGCCCCAAACTACCGCGTGGTTCAGCAACTCGCCGCTCCAGACCCACTTGATGAGGAGTGGCGAGTTGCTCACGCCGGCACGGCAGGGAGCACGGTGGCACAGGCGTCATCGCTGTCGTCGGCGACTGCGCGTCCCGTGCGTGCCTCTCGTGCCAGCGACTGCGTCATGCAGGCAGAGACAGAAGCCGGGTGCGCGAAGAGCGACGAGTCGGTGTCGGCGCCTCCGTGTCTGCAATCATCATCTAGGAAAGTGAAACACAGGAGTCCGCCACCGCTTGGGTCCCATGAAGGCCACTGAGGGAGTCCTGAATTAGGGGGTGTCCGGATGGCCGGACTATACCTTCAGCCGGATTCCTGGACTATGAAGATACGAGATTGAAGACTTCGTCCCGTGTCCGGAAGGGACTTTCCTTGGCGTGGAAGGCAAGCTTGGCGATACGGATATGCAGATCTCCTACCATTGTAACCGACTTTGTGTAACCCTAACCCTCTCCGGTGTCTATATAAACCGGAGGGTTTTAGTCCGTAGGACAACATACACAACAACAATCGTACCATAGGCTAGCTTTTAGGGTTTAGCCTCTCCGATCTCGTGCTAAATCTACTCTTGTACTACCCATATCATCAATATTAATCAAGAAGGACATAGGGTTTTACCTCCATCGAGAGGGCCCGAACCTAGGTAAAACTTCGTGCCCCTTGCATTCTGTTACCATCCGGTCTAAACGCACAGTTCGGGACCCCCTACCCGAGATCCGCCGGTTTTGACACCGACAGCCACCGCTCAGGCGACGCCGGCGTACACAACCGGTGTCTTGTCCGGTTCTTCTCTTTCGAGGACATCTGTCGATCCCGCATGGGCTTCGCGGAAGCGGAGGCGTTGCCGTCCCCTACAGCTAAAGCATCAGCTGGGAGTTCCACTCCGATAAGTGATGGGGAAGCGAGCGTCCTTTGCGCTAAAGACTATATCTTCGGGGCTTCCGACAGTCCGATTATCGGGCTGCCGAACATGAGGAAGACAAGGGATCCGCGGGTGACGATTTAATTATGTATTAATTATACCTTTAAAGCCGGACTAGCATGGTTGATGTAAATTTACTGAAATCCGTCATGTTTATATGAAAATCCGTCTTTTTTATATGAAATCGACCATCTTTGTATGAATTTCGTCCGATTAACTTGAGTTGTTGTAAAAATGTATGCGGCAAGCGTTGGATGGCTGCCTCCCGTATCTATGTCCGCAAACTGGTCCCCTCCTGCCCGTGAACGAATACGGAAGGTTGGTTTGCGGGAGGTTTTTTTGCGGGTGCGGTTGGAGATACCCTAACAGCGTCGGTTCATCCAATTCCTGTTGAACCACCAGCTTATTAATGGAGGAGAGAGCCACATTTCAGTATCCATGCATTTATCGTCCTGTCCAATCCTACAACGCCACAGCAAATGAGAGACAAACGTTTACCAAGCAACCACCCCACCCTCCCCTTGAGTCCCTGTCAGCAGGACACGTACGCCGCTGAGGCGCCACCGGAACGAGCAACCACCCTCGCTGTCACCCGGGACCCATAGCCCCCCAGTTAAGCTCCGCCCTCGAGGAGCACTCTCTTTCTCGCGATCTAAATATTTCCGCTCCGACGGACCCCAGGCCGAGCGAGCCACCCACCCGCCCTCGCGACCATGGACATGCGGGCCCTCAACTTGAAGGCCGCCGGGCCCTCCTTCCTCGCGCCGCGGCGCCACCCGCCGGCGACCTGGGCTCCCCTCCCCGCCGGGGAGATCGGGAGGAGGCGGCAGCCGGCGCGGTTGACCAAGCTGGCGGTGAGCGCGTCGGGGAAGAAGAGCAGGAACGGCCGCGACGGGGACGACCCCAAGAGCAAGCCCTCCCCTTCCGGTAAATTCTTCTACTATGAGATTCCATGCTCTGCTCGTTTGATTCTAGTGGAAAGGCGGGGATCTCTGCGCGATTTTTGTCGATTCGATGCGGGTCGAGGTGACACGACCGCGCAAAGTGCGATTTTGGTTGCCCCCTTTCCGTGATCGTTACAGTCGGGCCCATGAGATGAAAGTGTCGAAATAGGAACGTGTCGTGTTGCGTCAGGGGTCGGTGTAAGTAACGGTGAAATATTGGAGAAATTGGTGACAGTAATAGAATGATGAAACACTTATGCCTGGCTGTCTCGGTGAGGTTCTTGCTGCGATGGTGGATAAGCTATTGGGGTTAAAATGCTTCCGGTGCAGTCTGCGATTAAAAACACACACTAATAGCTTGTTTACTGGAGTGGTTTGGATTGAGAGATAGCGGACTTGTGGTTGTTCGATCATCTTATTTTTCCCAACCGCGCTTTGCTTAGATGTGAACTGTTGAATCAGCATAGTATGGTAGGTTTGATGTTTATTCAGTTGTAGGTATATATAATGCAATATTACAATATTTATTATGCAACGAACTAGACTGTATTGATAATAAACTATCTAAAGGATGTATTGAATTGATGGTTTCTCAATGCAGGAAAAGGTGATGCATCTACTCCCATTGGAGATGATGATGCCGATGCAGTAAGCCAAAATCATGGCGAACTGAAACCCAGTGACACGATGTATGTACCAAGCAACCTGTCATATTGGCGAGATGTGAGAGCAAGCTTTGTGATTCCAAAGTCGGTAAGTCCAATCCTTTTGGACTAGTTATTCCAAATGTCGCTTTCCATTATTTATTTATTCTGAAAAACTTTCTCCATTATCTTGTAGAACTCAGTATTCGCAAAGTACATGATCTAGCTTTAT